>NW_022262935.1:0-158722 GCF_002021735.2 Oncorhynchus kisutch | reverse complement strand
CAATGACGATTTACTGTACTCTTTTCCATTGAAGGCCATATTGAGGTTAAATCAATGACTGGAGTTTTTCATTGATAAAACAAATGACTATTGAAATGCAAGTCGGTATCGTGGCATAATTTTACTGGTCTCTGTGGTGATTGTGTTGCTGTTGCCTATTTCTACTTTTACCATAATCTTTAACCGATACCCGGTTACGGTGTAGCTGTAGTCAGGATGGCCGAGTGGTCTAAGGCGCTGCGTTCAGGTCGCAGTCTCCCATGGAGGCGTGGGTTCAAATCCCCTTCTGACACTTGTTTAGTGCCTCTCAGGAGTCATGCTGCTTAGCAGTAATAATAAGATGATGAAATAACAATTTATAATAAACACTCTGAAATGAAAACCTTCTGGAGCTGACAAAGATCAAGGAAATTAGAAAACAGATGTACTTAATAATGAATGAGGGGAACAATTCATTTTATTGCATTATAATGAGTAATGAGTTACTGCATTGTCCTTTCAGTTGTAAAATTATCACTTTCTGTAGGCTATGCCTGGTGGCCCATTCACTGCTGACAAGACTCTTGTCGTGGCCGAGTGCTTAGGCGATGGACTAGAAATCCACTAGGATCTTCCTGCGCAGGTTCGAATCCTGCCGACAACGAAATTGAATTTTCTTGACCCCTCCGAGGTTGAAGTTTAGTCGTGTTTCTTATACCAATCATATCCTCTCAGATCTCCACAAGTACATAGGGATTAGTTGTCCATTTGGGATAGGATCCCACCTCACACCTTTACACACCTGGTTATCCATCCTTCTAGCTCTATAGGCCACAGTAGCATAGGTTACAGGTTTGTAGTCAGCCACAGATTTCAGGTGAGATCCCATGATACACTCACGATTCTCATGATTCTCATGAATACCATTAAGCCATTTTCTAAGATTTCCCCCATTTTGACATGTGGAACCTGTTGTCACTCTTACCCTGACGGATAGCTCCAGACACTTTTTTGGTCCTATCTGAGGCATTTTTAAATTCATGTCAAAATGGCCATATTCTGAAGACACTCTTAAAATCTGCATGGTAATCGAACTGGCCACATCTAAAGTCAAGCCACAGGTCACAGGTGAGCTGCCTTGTTAAACCCTAAAAATAAATAATAACACGATTGCGTTGAAAATACCCATTAAGCCATTTGTTAAGATTTCCCCCATGTGGACCTGTTGTCACTCTTACCCTGATGATTGCTGATATTTACAGACACTTTTTCGGTCTTATCTGAGGAATTTTATCATTTATATCAGAATGGCCATATTCTGAGGCCAGTTTAGCGTTCATTCAATGACGATTTACTACTCTTTTCCATTGAAGGCCATATTGAGGTTAAATCAATGACTGGAGTTTTTCATTGATAAAAACAAATGACTATTGAAAGTGCAAGTCGGTATCGTGCATAAATTTACTGGTCTCTGTGGTGATTGCGTTGCTGTGCCTATTTCTACTTTTTCCCCATACTCTTTATCCCGATACCCAGGTACTGTGCTGTAGTCAGGATGGCCGAGCCGTCTAAGGCGCTGCGTTCAGGTCGCAGTCTCCCATGGAGGCGTGGGTTCACATCCCACTTCTGACAGTTGTTTAGTGCCTCTCAGGAGTCATGCTGCTTAGCAGTAATAATAAGATGATGAAATAACAATTTATAATAAACACTCTCAAATGCAAACCTTCTGGAGCTGAGCAAAGATCAAGGAAAATAAGAAAACAGCTCTACTTAATAACAAATGAATGAGGGGAACATTTCATGATGTACCAATACTATTAATGTACTGGTACCGAATACAAACATGAGTGTACAAAACATTCACAGTGATGATGGCCCATGTTGACTCCAATGCTTCCCACAGTTGTGTCAAGTTGGCTGTATGTCTTTTGAGTGGTGGACCATTCTTGATACACACGGGAAACTGTTGAGCGTAAAAATACAGCAGCGGTGCAGTTCTTGACACAAACTGGTACCCCTGGCACCGACTACCATGCCCCGTTGAAAGGCACGTAAATATTTTGTCTTGCCCATTCACCCTCTGAATGGCACACATACACAATCCAAGTCTAAATTGTCTCAAGCCTTACAATATTTTTTTATCTATACTGATTTAGGTGGATTTAACTAGTGACATCCATAAGGGATTATAGCTTTAACCTGGATTCACCTGGTCAGCATATGTCATGGAAAGAGCAGGTGTTGTTAATGTTTTATACACTCAGTGTAAATTAGTTATTTTCAACCATTAACTGGGGCCTTGTTGAGACCTTATCTAAGTTAGTAATGGCTGATTGACAATAAAGTATTATTTTGATGTATGGAAAATATATGGTATGCAATTCCTATGTAGAGAAGGTTCTCTCTGGTAGTTGTTCAATATGACTTCAACTTTTACAGGGTACTGTGGTAAAATAGATGTTTAATCTCAGTGTGACTCCCTGTTTAAATAAAAGTTCAATAAAATTTTAAAAACATCAACACACACACAGGATATGGGGTACACATGCTATCACATCATTACATATTAGGCCCTACTGGACCTGCATTCCAGCACCATTCCAGCATCTGGAATTGACTCATGTTTGAGGTGGGGCATCAATACATGTGGGGGAAGAGGTGGCTGTCGAATGTATGATTCTGATATGTACAGGTAAGTTTATGTTTGTGTCCGTAATCTGAGGAGTGTTTGAATATGAATGAGCAGCAGTGTTGTGATCTGTCCTATCCCGTCCTTGCAGAGTGATCTTCCTTGGCCTTCCGTGAACTTCACATGTCTCGGTGGTTCCTCCTCAGGAGGGAGGGAGACACCACCACGGGACAGACCCCACACTCACCGCTAGAGATCGAACTTCAGAATCCCTCCAAAACCACTGAACCCCTCAACACACCGAAAGAGTTTATGATGCACACCCTTAGAGGGAGCCGGAACAGGATAACTCCCTCCACCCTCACAAAGACACAGAGGAGGATGAACTATCCAACACCCAGGGAGAGAGAACGAGTGACCTCAGCCGAACACAGTCCGAAAGAGGAGGTGGAAGAGGCATTCGATAGAGGAGGAGGTTACCCCAGAGGCCATTCCTCCTGTTCATGTGAGCAAGAAAGAGCAGATGGCTTCTGATCAGCCAAATGGCAGGCAGAGGGAGAGGTCATAGTGATTCACACCCACAGAGAAAGACAACCCACACAAGCTCTTGGTTGAGATGAACCACACAGAGGTAGAGGCAGAGGGCTTTCAGGGCTAGCCAGTCAGCCTGCCTGCTCTAAATCCTCAAGTCAATTGTATTTAAATTCATGTTCATTAAAGATTTGTATTCAATAATTGAAAAGTCCCATTTACTTAATGATCATTTTTCACTGTCTTCAACCCTCAAGAACCAGGGTGAGTCTGGGTCACCCTTTTACTGAGCAAACAGAACTTGCATATCGTCAAAGATCTTTTAACCTTGCTTGAATAAAACAATGCATTTTTTATAGTGAGCAAGAGTTGGGCTTTTTCCTTTTCTACGATGATTGCAAATATTTGGTTGCACCTCAACTCAACGTTGGTTGAGCGCCCTCCGTTTTTTGTTGTCAAATAAGACATGTTTTTTTTAAATGTACAAAGTAAATTATTCAAAGCATCAACATTGGGATGTGTCCCACTTATTTACACAACCTAATCCACACTTGCAAAGTGAAAGTTTATAGAAAAGTTAAGAAATTAAGTAGTAAACAGAAGAAAAGCAGAATTGAGTTCAATTATAATGTGAATAATTTAATGCTCTATGGTTCAATCCCTTTTCTGCAGGTGTAATGAATAATTAATATTGTTCGTCCTCTTCCTTGTGGCAGGCGCAGCAGCACACTGCCCTCCAAAGTCTGCAAAATAATCGCCGGACTGCCCCTTTTCTAGCTCTGCATGGAACATCCAGTGTCACATCCTTGGTGACGTGTGGGGTGACATCCGGGATGACCACAGCAACATCCTCTGGAAAGGGAAAAAAGAGGATCAGAATGTAAACTAATGCAAACCGTAGCTTTGGAGAAGGACTGACTGGCCAGTTGAAAGGTTCTACTAAGATGTCATGACAAACGACACCTGTCAGAGTGCTCTCTAAGTGTTACTCACCTGCTTGGATGTCAGCTGGCAGAGTGGCGAAGGCATCCATCGTGAGAGTCCTTTCTTCAGGTGTGACGTCCACAACCTCCAAGAGGGAAGAGATGGGCTCTGCCTCTGTATTAGGGGTGATGTCCACCACATTCAGGTGGGAAGAAGCCGGATCTGCCTCTGTATTAGGGGTGATGTCCACCACATTCAGGTGGAAAGAAGCCGGATCTGCCTCTGTGTTAGTGGTGATGTCTTGAACCTCCAGGTGGGAAGAAGCCGGATCTGCCTCTGTGTTAGTGGTGATGTCTTGAACCTCCAGGTGGGAAGAACCCGGATCTGCCTCTGTGTTAGTGGTGATGTCCACAACCTCCAGGTGGGAAGAACCCGGATCTGCCTCTGTGTTAGTGGTGATGTCCACAACCTCCAGGTGGGAAGAAGCCGGATCTGCCTCTGTCTTAGGGGTGATGTCCTCAACCTCCAGGTGGGAAGAAGCCGGGTCTGTATTGTGGGTGAAAACAACAATCCTGATGAGCTCTACTACTACAAGGCACCAAGATGTCATCAGAACAGGCATCTGTCAGAGTGCTCTCTATCATTTCTACTCACCTGCTTGGATGCCAGCTGGTAGTGTGGTGGAAACGGCCACCGCGAGCACAGGGGGGACTGGTAGGGTGGCTGCAGGGGGCTGGAAGCAGCTCTGCACCTTGTCAGCCACAAAGCCACAGACAGAGCTCATATAAAAAGGTCTCTGCAGGTCATCTGTGGAGAAGGACTGACTGATTCTCCCGAGGATCGACCGCACAGAGTCAAAAGCAGCAGCCCGGGAGAAAGGGATGTGAGGGGAAGGGTCCTTTAACATGCAGGAGAGCTTCTCCACTACGGCCGCCACCATGCCCACGGCCATCACGCTTATTAGGATTGGGTGCTCTGAATGGCCTTCCTCTGGCTGAAGCCACAGGGCCAGGAGGAGCCTGGGCACCACCTCCACCACCACCTGAGATGGGCTGAGCAGGTTGCTACGGGGCTCATTGAACTGCTCGCCCGGAATGCTTCTCACAGCTTTCTCCACGATGCTGTGGACCTTAGGATCGCTGAAATCAACAAAAAGGAGAAGACAACGCTAAACGATGTGCAATGTGCTCACAGAGAACACTGTCTTAGTCTGTTTCTGCGTAGTTCCAGATGTGTAGATAAATGGATCAAGTCATATGCAGGGCAGTACATGGAACTCACATGTCAGCTGGCGAGGTGGGGTGCATGGAGCGGCGGAGCTTGCAGAAAGCCTCGTGCTCTATGTTCATCATTTTTAGGCAAGTGTTTACTTCCCAGGCCTGCAGTATGAAACAGGAAGTCCCATTGGTGTAATTTCACAACAGATCTATTCTGCTGTGCTAACTCGTTGTTGAAAGGCTAGTAAAGAGCTCACTAACTTGTAGTATGTCTCTTAACTCTCATTCTCTTACCAGCCGAGCGAGGTCGTTTCCTTCCTCCAGGGTTTCCTTCCACACCCTTCAAATAAAACACAGAGCAATTCAACTTTCCTGGCATCTGATTTTTCTGTTGTTTATTTTACCCACATCTCCTGGAGTGCTGCTGGTTGCAGGGAATGGCAGTGAAGGTGAGTGCTGACGTGGTACTCACCTCTCCCTAAGAGATTTTTTGCCCTGAGACACCAGCCAGTTGCTCATGTGCTCCATGGTGACATGGGGAGGGACCTGGCCTTGACTCTGGAGCAGCAGATAGTGGACCATGAGCTTCTTCTGCAAGATGAGGTAAGGTGTGAGACCGTGCCACGAAATACCATATCATGTGCTTTCAGAAGGGCCTCTCGCAACATTACACAACTGCTCATGCCTCACAATTTGCAAGTGATTATTAAGAACTCTTATGACCACCTTCTCTAAACTGTCTTGCAATACAACTCTCTTTCTGTTGTTTATGTTTTTGTGGGATGAATTTTACCTGTTTATTGTAATATGTTTCCTCCCAGCAGGCCTGCAGAGTCTGAAAATAAAGACTGCTTCTACAGAATTCCTTTGAAAATAATGAAAATAATGATGCTCTGTTATGCACATTATGCACAGGCATTTACTGTATGCTAAAATTAATTTCTCCAAAGATTACCTTTGTGGGACCATATGTGAACTCCGGAATGCACCAAACCCTATCCATGGTAAGATGGGGAAGAAATGCAGCGCTATAGATATACGGGATGCTCTAGAGATAACAGGAATGACTTAAAGTCGCGAATGATCAATGACTGTGGAGTCGTCCAATATGCTGCACTTAGAATTGAGTTGTAGGGATGTTTGGCGCAAAATAGAATGTTTACATTCTATTGCCATGGAGAAATGGAATGTGTAGAACCTGTATAAATGGGTATGCTTCTATGTCTTTATTTCGTGAAAGATTAAACTCCTTATTATGTCATAATGTGTATATGAGGATGTAGGACCCCGTCCCGATTCATGACGCGATTATCCAGGTGCATGTTGTTTAGACCAACTAACCCAACCTTGCCTTACAAGTTAAATACATTGTTTATATATGCCTATGTAGCGTGGTTAGTTCTGCATTGTGTACTTTTAATTGGGACGCTGCCACAACTGGAGGTCTGCTAGTTGAATTATTTTTTATTTGCCCTGCACACGAAGAGACAACACACATTATGTTAACCCTTGGCGCAGTCCTGGCTCTCAGGAACCTGCGCAAGCACATGGACACTCACTCAAAAACTGTCCCAAGTACTCACAAGTTACAATAGATACCCTAGTTAGCGAGCTTTGTGAACCTTGTTAACATAAATCTTTATATTACCCACATTGTAACAAATGTATGGTGCATAACAGTACCTTGTGTAACATTACCACGGTTTTATATTGAACAATTTCGGAGCAAAGGGCAACATACCTTGCAAGCCGAAGGTCAGGCAAAAGAGAACAATAAGGGGGTATGGAAATACAGATAACCTGCGATGGACCAAACCAAAATATACAATCACATGTATGTACAATATTGATATGAAAAAGTGTTTTTACACCAAAGAAAAACATTAGCTATGCAGCTGTAATTCAAGAAAAAAAATACACTGAATTATTATTATTATCAAATTATTAACTTCCCCTCTTGACCTGGCCTATTTGAATTGGTCCTTGTTTGCAATTTGGTGCATAATCTAGGGGAACAACATCACACTGCTCCACCTATACAAATCTATCGACCACATCCATTTAAAGCAATGATTGTCAATTGAAAATGTGGTTGTTGTGTTATCCTGTTATCCTCTTAAGCACATTATTACAATATTTCCAAGCTCTGAATTGACACAAGGAACACCTTTGCAAAGATATTCGGTTAAAAACAAGAGTATGAATTACAATAAACGTATGATTTGGATTGTATGCATAATAGTGTAGTAAACAGTATCGCTCAGCGCGGGAACTTTTGGTGTTTGGAAAGTATCCGTTATAAGTCTCCATGACACGTATCACTTCGTTGTCTTGTTGGTAATAGTAAAAATGCATGACAGTCCGCATTGTAATGATCTAACAGGTGTTTTTCATGTTGTTTGTCACATTAAACAGACATTTGAGATCGGAATTGCTTACAGTTGTACCTACGACCTCAACACCCAATCTACTCACACGCGCAAATACTCACATTCAGACTCATACATACAGCTGTCCTTCTCTCCCCTTACATTCTTTGGTCTCATTTTTTTTTAACATTTGTCAGAGAAAATGACCAATTTGTGTATATTGCACCTTGCACTGACTTTACTGAACTCTGGATAAAACGAACATTGCTGCTGGGTGAGGACATCTGACAATGTGCTCTCCCGTCCATTAGACATTTTGTCTGCAGGAACTCGCTCTTTTTCACTCGGTCCACTCGTCCATGTGCCGATGTATTTGTGGCATGATGTGAACAGTACACATTTGTTGCACTACCAAGGTCTAATGGTTTTAAATGACTGTTTTGTATTGTCTGGAAACTCACTTGTAGAATTCGCTTGCGGTAGGTCTCTTAAAAAAGAGAAGCCGTACAATGTTATTAAACCGAGGTGCCTAGTTATTCTTCTTTTGTTGATATCAGGTAATGTGCAACCTAACCCTGGCCCTGATATACAATGTCTCCAAACCCCCTCTGATTTTAAATCAAGATCTGGTTTTGGTATTTTTCATTTAAATGTACGCAGCCTGTTGTCAAAAATTGATGGGTTTAGGATTTGGGCTAAATCAACTGATGCTGATGTAATTGTGTTTTCTGAATCCTGGCTCAGCAAGTCTGTTTTTGTGGTTACAATTTTTATCGCACTGATCGTTTTAAGAAAGGTGGGGGTGTGGCTATATATGTAAATACAAAAATTCCCTGTAAGTGTGACAAAGTCTGAAACTATATGTAAACAGTTGGAATTTCTTGCTTTGAATATTGACGTTTCAAAGGGTCTCTCTAACTCTCTATAACTGTGATTGGCTGTTATAGACCCCCCTGTGTTCTCGATGATGCATTTTCTTCTTTGACACACCTTATGTCTGAACTTCTTTACAGTGAAATGATCTTGATTGGTACTTGTCATGTCCTGACCTTAGTTCATTTTTTTATGTCTCTATTTTAGTTTGTTCAGGGCGTGAGTTGGGGTGGGCATTCTATGTTTTGTTCTGTGTGTTAGATTTCTATGTGTTTGGCCTGGTATGGTTTCCAATCAGAGGCAGCTGTCAATCGTTGTCTCTGATTGAGAACCATACTTATGCAGCCTGTTTTCCCACTATGGGTTGTGGGTAGTTTTCTGTTTTGTGTGTATTGCACCTTGCAGAACTGTTCGTTTGTTGTGTTGTTGTTTTGTTCAAGTATTCGTATTTATTAAAAGTATTATGTATACTTACCACGCTGCACCTTGGTCCTCTTCTCCTTCTCCCGACGACAATCGTTACAGACCCTAGAAAGTTTTGGAAGGCTATTAAGTCTATGTCTGGTAACAGTAATGTTAATGAATTACCGTCATGTGTTTTGAAGGACTCTGTTGCTGAATATGACAAAACTGAAATGCTGAATTGTTTCAATGAGTTACTTTGTATCATCTGGTAGGCTGTTTGATTCAGTGTCCTCTGTCTCTGTACAACCCTGTGTGGAGGAACCAGTGAGAGCTGGTCAAACTTTTAGCTTTTTGCCATTCTCAGTGCAGGTGGTACATAAACCCCAGAAATCCTTAGATCAGAGAAAGCCTGCAGGTCCTGATCTTTTGGATCCCTGCTTTTTAAATTTGGCAGATGATTTCATAGCTGAACCACTTACATATCTGTTCAATCTAACCCTGGAATGTAATTCCAAAGATCTGGAAATCAGAATTTGTCCTACCACTTTTAAAAGGGGGAGATCCAACTATTTTAAATAATTATAGGCCAATCTCAAAGCTGTCACCCCTGGTGAAAATACTTGAACCCCTTGTGAGTGAACAGCTAAATGAGTTTTTATTTACTAACTCTATTTTATTAATGTACCAATCGGGCTTCAGGAAGAAGCATAGCACAATTACAGCAGCCATGAAGGTTGTAAATGATATCACTGAAGCCCTTGACAAAAAACAGCACTGTGTCTCACTTTTTATAGATTTTTGTAAGGCTTTTGATACAGTTGATCATGCTATACTAAGGCAGGGATTGTCGAGTGTAGGTCTTTCAGAGCATGCAGTTGCATGGTTTGCTAACTATCTGTCTGATAGAACTTAGTGCACTCAATTTGATGGGCTTATGTCTGTTAAATAGTCTGTCTTTAATGGTGTGCCCCAAGGTTCTGTACTTGGTCCTCTCTTATTCACTATTTATATAAATAATTTAGACAAAAATGTCCAAAATGCGCAACTTCATTTTTATGCTGACGATACTGTTATTTACTGTTGTGCCTTGTCTCTTACAAAAGCTTTCCAGAACTTGCAAACTGCTTTTTATACTGTTCAACATACCTTGTGTCAATGGAAGCTTATCCTCAATACTGACAAAACTAAACAAATGGTGTTTTCTAAAGCAAGAAGTAGACCTCTAAATCTTTCACCTATTACCACCTGTCAGGGCAAAGAGATTGAGGTTGTAACCTCATATAAATATCTTGCAATTTTAATTGATGACGGCCTCTCTTAAATTGCATATTCAACAACTTACAAAATAATTGAAGCTGAAATTGGGATTTTATTTTAGGAATAAGGCCTGTTTTTCTTTTGAAGCCAGAAGGAGGCTAGTATCATCTACATTTATGCCTTTACTAGACTATGGGGATATTTTATATATGAATGCTTCCGCTCAGTGTTTGAGATCAATTGACACCCTTTACCATGGCACTTTGAGATTTATTTGCAAAACCCTTACGCACCACTACACTTTGTATACCAGGGTTGGCTGGCCTTCTCTAGTAACTCGTAGGCTCAGTCATTGGTATACTTTTATTTACAAAGCCAGCTTGGGTTTACTACCTTTTTATTTGGGCATTTTTATTGTTCAGAAATGTGGTGGGTACTCTCTTCGTTCGCTGGACTTTATCCTGCTAACTGTTCCAAATGTCCAGCTAAAGCTGTACAGTGTAGTTTGAGTAGTCCGTTTCAATTATTTGCAGATGTATTCCCTATTATTTACAAATCTAAAGATGTAACATTTGAAATGAATGTGGCAGAACAGTTTAGCATAGAGTTCCTGTGGGAGTCTTCTCCTTCAGTCTTTTTTCCTCCTTGGCCTCGTTTCTCATTACATGGGATTTCCCCAGTGCCAACTTCACATGAGATGGCCGCTGTCTACTGTCATGTAGTGCTGGATGACAGATATCGCTTGACCCCACACACAAACACACACATTGATGCTAATTTTTCACACACTTTTGAACATTGCACAACCTGCAACAAAACACTGAAAGAGCATTTTATTCCAAATGTGTTTGTGTTTGAATAAAGACCCGAAGAATGAAATCAATGTGTGGATGTTGATTGGACAATGTATATGTGCTTTGCGGAAGCCATTTTTTTTTGCATTCCCTGTAGCGTGTATTTTACTGGAGTATGATCAGATTGCTTTGTTTAAATCAGAAAAGTCTGGACACACCTACTCATTTAAGGGTTTTTCTTTCTTTTTACATTTTTTTACATTTTAGAATAATAGTGAAGACATCAAAACTATGAAATAGCACAATTGGAATCATGTAGTAAGCAAAAAAGTAGCCATCCTTCTCCTTGACCACTTTGCACACTCTTGGCATTCTCTCAAACCTGTTCATGAGCTAGTCACCTGGAATGCATTTCAATTAACAGGTGTACCTTCTTAAAAGTTAATTTGTGGAATTTCTTTCCTTCTTAAAGCGTTTGAGCCAATAGGTTGTGTTGAGACAAGGAAGGGATGGTTTACAGAAGATATCCCTATTTGGTAAAAGACCAAGTCTCAAATAAGCAAAGAGAAACAACCGTCCATCGTTACTTAAGACATGAAGGTCAGTCAATAAGGAACATTTCAAGAACTTTGAAAGATTCTTCTAGTGCAGTCGCAAAAACCATGAAGCGTTATGATGAATCTGGCTCTCACGAGGAAGACCCCAGAGTAACCTCTGCTCCAGAGGATACGTTTAGTAGAGTTAACTGCACCTCAGATTGGAGCCCAAATAAATGCTTCACAGAGTTCAAGAAACACACAACTCAACATGCACTGTTCAGAGGAGAATGTGTGAATCAGGCCTTCATAGTCAAATTGCTCCATTGAAACCACAACTAAAGGACGGACACCAAAAATAAGAAGAGACTTGCTTGGGCCAAGAAACAAGAGCAATGGACCTTAGACTGGTGGAAATCTGTACTTTGGTTTGATGAGTCCAAATTTGCGATTGTTGCCTTTCACTGTTTGTGTAAAGAATCCAGGGTGTTTAGTTGTGTCACGACTTCCGCCGAAGTTGGTGCCTCTCCTTGTTCCGGCGGCGTTCGGCGGTCATTGTCACCGGCTTTCTAGCTACCACCGATCTACGCTTCTTTTTCCATTTGTTTTGTCTTGATTGTACACACCTGGTTCCCATTACGTTATAATTATTTCCCTATTTAACCCTCTGGTTCCCATGATGTTTTGTGCGTGATTGTTCCTTGTTGAGTGTTAGTCTTCTGTGTCATTGTGTGTTTTTCCCTGCGTGGAATTTATGATTGTTTATTTTTCGAGTAAACTACGTTATTTTACTCAGTTCTGTGTCCTGCGCCTGACTCCGTGCTCACCTCTGCACACGGACACTTGACAGAATCACGCACCAAAAATATGGAATCAGCAGGTGCACCCAGTCCTCCTGTACCAGTAGAGGAACGCGTCCAGCAGCACGCGACTATGCTCCAACATCTTGGCACAGCCATGGATTGCGTGCTGCTCACCATGAAACGATGGGAGAGAGGGGGTTTTCCCACACCTCCATCAACTTCACCCCAACCAACACCACAACCCACACCACTGTCCACCCCTCCATCACCTGGACTTCAGGACCCTGGCTGCCAGCGTGGGATGGAATGAGAGGGCCCTGATCGACCATTACCGGTGTAGTCTATGTGGGGACATTCGTCGGGAGCTGGCTTGCAGGGACACCACCCTTACCCTCGACCAGCTGGATAACCTGTTGGCCACCCGCGGACGTCCGGATCGGGGTCCGTCCATTCCATCCCCCAGTACCTCCGATCCTACACTGTACTTTTGGTAATACTTTGTGAGTAGGCAACAAATACAATCATCTTAAATTTACATGTTGAATTTCTTTGCCATAGTAAATTGTATATTGCGCAAATTTCCCTAATGCGGACAGTGTGTGTTACTACCTTACACAAGCTTGCATTTTCACCCTATAAATCTAAGTGGAATTACACAAAATGTTAACCTCAGATTGGTGATGTTAGTCTAAACGTTTATAGACATCACGATGACAAGATTGATTGTTTTAAACAAATCTGTCACGACTTCCACTGCTTTCGGCGGTCGACATCACCGATCTTCTAGCCATCGCCGATCCACCTTTCATTTTCCATTTGTTTTGTCTTGTTTTCCCACACACCTGGTTTACATTCCCTCATTACTAGACCGGGTGTGGCTCTCGACCCGAAACCTGCCCCTCTGCCTGCCCTACCGAAAGCTGGGTCCGTGGTTTGTGGGGCCGTTTAATGTCCTGAGGAGACTGAACGAGGTGTGTTACAGGTTACAGCTCCCACCCGATTACCGTATTAACCCCTCAATCATGTGTGTCACTTCAGGCTGGTGGTGGCTGGTCCGCTCCAGGAGTCTGAGGTGCGGGAGGTTCCTCTGCCCCCTCTGGACATTGAGGATTCGAGGCATCGGGCGAGGGGCCTTCAGTAACTTGTGGAGTGGGAGGGGCACGGTCCATATGAGGCATGCTGGGTTCTGGTGGAGGACGTGTTGGACAATTCAATTCTGAAGGATTTCCACCTTCTCCGTTCGGATCGCCCTGCACCTCGCCCTCTGGGTGGTCCCAGAGGTCTGTGTCGGTGCGCTGCTGGAGCCCCGTGTCAAGGGGGGGGGGGGGGTACTGTCACGACTTCCCCCGAAGTCGGTTCCTCTCCTTGTTCAGGCATCGTTCGGCGGTAGACTTCACCGGTCTTTTAGCAATCGCCGATCCACCATTCATTTTCCATTTGTTTTGTCTTGTTTTCCCACACACCTGGTTTACATTTCCTCATTGCTTGACGTGTATATAACCCTCTGTTCCCCCCATGTCTCTGTGTGGAATTGTTTGTTGTAAAGTGTATGTGCACTTCAGACTGGTTTGCGATGGGTTATTTCAACCCATATTTTGTTGTTCTGGGTGCTGTTGGTTTTCTCCTCATTAAACTGCTCCGGTTATAACCCAGTTCTGCTCTCCTACGCCTGACTTCCCTGCAGCCCATTACGCACCTCCTAAAAGATAATATCTTAGGTCTTGTACCATTGATTTTTCCAAGCGCTGGGATGTGCAGAACTTAGAACGTGGAGTTAATGAAATGCCCAGGAAATGGCACAGAAAATGTGGGGCGGCCTCTCCATAAAAGTCAATGGCCACACACCAATACATGGATTTGACAGTCAAATTATTACCTAAATAGCAGTCAACTGTTGTCACTGTTGTTATTCTATAGAGGGTCGTGATTCGTTTAGGTTAACTAACAAAAGAAGTGGTCTGGTCCCTTTTCCATGATGAAAGCCTCCCGAAATTAAAATCCAATATTCCAAAATATAGATATAAGCCTTCAAGTACTCATCTAACCAACTTCTTCAGGGCCAACCAGTCCCCCTGAAACCCAAACCCCATTAGAAGAAGCCCAAATACAATCTGCCCTTGCCCAGTATACATACAAGGTCAGGGGACAACACTGGTTTTTCATATTGTAGTTCAACTTGTTTTATACACAGTTTAAAGGGATAGTTCATCCAAATTACAAAATGACTCAAGTTACGTTTACATTTCATTTGAAGTGTACATTAGTCTTTCCTGGTTCATAACATATTTTTTGGTCCCTTTCAGATCACAGCCATATCAACAGTGGGCGTCAGGCTTGTAAGAGACATGAATTATCTGTGAGATTCAGTGAACAAGGCTAGAAGGTGAGATTCCATCTCTCTTAACTGCTCATTGTACTGAATAGATAATCATGAGCTAACATTGTACCACCTTATTTGCTGTAACAGACAGTTAGAATGTGCATTGTAGAGTATGTTCTTTGCATTCTTTATCATGTATTTCTCATAGAAAGAGTCTGTTCTAGTCATTCATCTAATCTTGTCATTCGATTTCTATGGTATTTCTCTCCATTAGGACTGGGTATTGGCTCCTACAGGTTACTCTGCCTTCTACTGTGATGGAGAATGCCTCTACCCTCTGTGTTCCTGCATAAACTCCACCACCCACACTATGATCCAACTAGTGGTCAGTATGCACTACTACACCCTCTCTCACATGAACGCTAACACTACGGTTTCAGTGGGAAAGACGGGAAATGGTTCAGACATTAATGGCAAATATAAAAAACTAAGATACCGATGTTACCGGAGTCTACAATGGCAGACTTTTAATGTAGGGATAGTGAGAAGTAACATTCAAGACTGAAGCAATCCCCTCTAGTGGTATACTTTATACTGTACCAGGTTACTACACACACTGATAATACAAAACATTGAGGACACCTGCTCTTTCCATGACATAGACTGACCAAGTTAAAGCTATGACCCCTTATTGATGTCACTTGTTGAATCTACTTCAATCAGTGTAGATGAAGGGGAGTTAAAGAAAGATTTTAAAACCTTGAGAAAATTGAGACATGGATTGTGTGTGTCATTCAGAGGGTGATTCAGCAAGAGAAAAGATTTAACTGTCTTTGAACGGGGTATGGTAGTAGGTGCCAGGCACACCGGGTTAAGTGTGTCAAGAACTGCAACACTGCTGTTTTTTTCATGCTCAACAGTTTCCCATGTGTCTCAAGAATGGTCCACCACCCAAAGGACGTCCAGCCAACTTGACACAACATGGGCCAGCATCCTTGTGGAACGCTTAGGGCAGCTTGTCGAGTCCATGCCCAGAGGAAATTAGGCTGTTCTGAGGGGAAAAGAGTGTGCAACTCAATATTAGGAAGATGTTCTTAGTCTATTGTGGACTCAGTGTATGTCATCCTACATGTTTTTAAATAGTACAGTATTTTTTTATTTAACTAGGCAAGTCAGTTAAGAACAAATTCTTATTTTCAATGATGGCCAAGGAACAGTGGGTTAACTGCCTGTTCAGGGGCAGAACTACAGATGTGTACCTTGTCAGCTCGGGGGTTTGAACATGCAACCTTCCGGTTACTAGTCCAACACTCTAACCACTAGGCTACCCTGCCGCCCCAGTATCACAAACCACTGTACAAAACCATATAAAGTGTGGGCCTGTAGTATCTGTAAATCAACTAAACGTTGTTTTTTATTTCCATATGCAGATAATAAAGCATCATTGTTCATGTAATATTCTAATATATGCATTATACCTCCAGGAAGAGGAAATGGTCATAAAATCAAATAGATGAAAAGACAGAAACAAAAATGTTTTTGAAATACAACTTATTTTATTTTAAAAATGTCAAATTCAGTGCAAAGTAATGTAGTGCATTGGTGTCTAGATCCCTGTTGGGTGGCAAAGTGTCACAATAATCCTGTGGGGAGAGAAAACAAGAGAAAACATTACATTAATGGGTGTTAACTAATCAGGGTTCAACAAAGCACTTCAAGTCCTCAATTCCTTCAAAAGAGAGAGAGAAGGAGAAAGGAGTATGGTCCCTGCAGTAGGACTACATGCTGGCCATGAGGTTCTCCAAGTGGTACTCCAGGAGGCTGGAGAGCTCAGAGACCAGAGACTCGGAGTTAAAATACCAGGCCAGCTGCTGGCCAAACATGTCATCTAGCAGAGCCATCAGTCCGCCCTGAAGAGAACACCACACAACACATAGAAAATGGCTCTGAGTTACTAGCTTATCAAGAGGAAAGAGACAATTAGAAATACTCCCCCTAAAATGGCATTGAAACCTGGTTAACCATGAATAAGGAAGTCAAAAGGAAGTACACTAAGAATATGGAAGTAAACAGGAAGTAACCTCTTGACTCTTACATTGAGCAGCAGTAGGTATCTATCAGCCTCTGGCTCCATGTTGGCAGCAGTGGGCAGGAAGGAGGACAGGAGAGCGTACAGACGCTCCACGAACCCACCTGGGTGCTAAAGGAAACAAAGGAGGAGAAAAGAGAATAGAAGAGATGAGGAATTTAAGTGAAACTGCTAATAGAGCGATATCAAAACATGTTCCAGTGAGATGCTACTTACCACCATCAGGGACTTCTGAGCTGTCATCATCCCAAACAGCACCAGCTCAAAGAGGACATCTATCATGTTCACATGATGGATCTAGGACAAGAAAACACGTTTGGAGAAAATAGGAATGATTTCATAAATATCAGCTACTGTGATGTATAAAATACATGCATGTGGAAAAACTCAGTGAGACTTGAAAGAGTTAATGAACTCACCTTTGCCTCAGCCAGCTCCCTCTCAATGTCATTCCGCTTGGAGGGGTCACTCAGGTAGTCCACAAAGTCATTATAGGTACGGATGAATTTGGCCTCGTCCTATGACAAAGAAAAGAGCATCTTAGTGAACAGAACACATTTCCCCTCAGGGACGCTCTCTTTCCCTTGAAAGAGAATGAGTTAGTGAGTTACCATGTGGTTGGCCTGAACAAGGCCGCCCAGGAGGACCTTTCCCGCCACAAACAGATGGTTCCTGCTCAGGGTGGAACCAAGCAGGGTCTAGGGAAGAGGGAAGAGTTAGGGTGAGACCTCTTCCTCTTGGAGACAGAACAAGAAGTCATAGAGACAAAAAAGAACAGTGGGTCCACTCACAGTGAAGGCCTGGCGCAAGGAGACGAGCCTCAGGGCGATGTCCTCCACTCTCTTGGTGGTAAGGTAGAGGCTGTGAAAGGGAGGGAATGAAGCATGTCAACCATTAGAGTCAATGGGGGATAACAGCATTATGACCACTATCCTTCAGCATTTGACAAGCTCAGACTACACAGACATTTAGAGGAACTCACTTTAGCAGAGGAACCTCCCTCTCCTCAGGCAGCAGGTCCTCCTCCCAGCCCTACAACAACAAAACAAGCATTCAAAATCAGTGACCAGTGCAATGACATAACAAACAATCGGTCAATGGAAGGATCTTAATGCTCCTAGTCAATAGTATGTGTGTGTAACGTCTGACCTCATAGCAGTTGTGGCCCTCAGGCTCTGGGTCAGTGAACTGCTGAGTGGTGGGAGTAGAGAAGGAGGCAGCCTCCGACCACGCTGAAGAGGAGAGAAGCCCGTCCAGCCCCATGTGGAGAGTGGCGTACACCACTGAGACATCAGTCTGCTGCTCAAAACACACACAGCACACCGGTTTACCACACACACACACACATTATTAGAAAACTCACCAAATCGAATGCAAAAATGCCCAGTAATGTCTAGTCTATATACATAGGAAATCGTTTATTTACCTGGTAGCAGCCAAGCGTCACGTCCACAGACGTCTCTTGGCGGAGGTGAGACGCATAGTGGGTCACCCTGCCAGCCACACGCTGACAAAGAGAGAATACATATTAAGGCCAAATGGAATAAGTGAAGAAAAGCCTAACCTACTACTGTTTCAGTAGTATTTACGTCTTACCTGGATCCAAGTGATGGACTGCACTTTGGTGGCACAGTAGGGGATGCCCTCAGGACTAAGCCTGGCTGTCTCCTTGGAGATGGCCCACACCAGTTGAGTCTCCAGGCCTCTCACCCTACTCACGTGGTGCATCCTCACCACCACCTGCTGTTGAGATAAACAACAAGACAACATCAACAAAACCACTTCGGCAATTGCTGTGACACATTTCCATCAAGATCAAATGACTGACAATATAGATTATGATTAGGTTGTTACAAAGACACATACCTGGGATCCCCCACGCATGTAGGTGATGATGGGGCCGATGAACTGAAATGTTCTCCAAGCTTTAACCACCGGACCGGCATTGTTCTGCACATTACAATACATTCATGTTGGAAACAGTAAACATTGTAACAGTGATGTGACTGTGTGTGTGTGTGTGTGTGTGTGGGGGGGGGGGGGGGGGGGGGGGGGGGGGGGTCTCTTACCCTGATCACAACAGGCCCACAGTACTGGGGGCTGAACCTAATCGGAATCAACTGCCAAATGCCAGTGGCCTCCTAAAGCAGAAAGCAGACAAGAGATGTGTTTCATGTTAAAGAGACACAACTTGAATATCTGGGATATTTTTCAAACATAAAACCCCAAAGTTTCAGAAAATTGTACCTCAAGGATAGTCTGCACATCTGGCACATCCTCAAGGATGATAGCAGCATTCTGGACATCAAGGAGGACTGGCAGCTGTGGAACATCTAGCACATCATCCAATGGCACATCCAACTGGACCTCATCCAGGACAGTTGTTTCTAAAATGAGGAACATTGGAATATAAAATAAACTATTGTTAGGACATTAAAACATAGCAAGATTGCTAATATTAGCTAGCTAGGTAGCAAAAGTTGATTGCTTAGCAACAGTTACTAAAGTTAATGCTAGCTAGCAAGCTACAATATCTCGAGCACAAGCATTTTTGCCAAGTCTGAATGATAGAAATACACAACATTTCGCAAATTATAATGACATTGTTAAATGTAGTAAAATAAGAGTTGTAAACTCCACATACCCTCTTCGAAGTCGCTGTCCACCTGTCGACGATCACGAACCCTGCAAAACAGAAAAAGACAAGAAAAACAAGCCACAAATGAATTTGAACAACCTGTCGACGCAGTAGGCCGCCGACGTCCACGCACTCTCTCCGCCAGTCTTGAAAAGCACCCAGGCATTTTCCAGTCGATTGTTCTCAGGTCTCAAAAATCAAACAAGTTTGTTGTCAGCAGCAAAGTTGTTGTTTTCGCACAGAAAACGTTCCATAGAACGTCGGTTAGATGTCTCTTGGCAACACACGTTCGAAAATGATTGTTTACAAAATTGACAACTGTGTTGCCATAGAAATTAGTTTGGAATTCTGATTCCCTTTAGAATCCCTTAAAATTGCTTGTCATCATTCTAGTGACGTCGACGTGCTCCTTCGTAGCTCAGTTGATAAGAGCATGACGTGTTGCAAACATTGCTAAGATAGATAATGATTTCAGGGATTTTTGTGATGATGAGTTACCTGAAATTGAGATAAAAGACTGTATTAAAAGCCTTAAGGACAATAGGTCCCCTGGAAATGATGGTTTAATAAGCGAGTTTTATAAAGCATTCACTGATAAATTGATTCCTTTCATTCTTGCTATGTTTCACGAATCAATAGAACATGGGGAGTTACCGGCTTCCTTAAAACAAGGTGTAATTACTTTGATTCCCAAACTTAATAAGGATACTCTTTATATAGACAACTGGAGACCCATTAGCCTGTTGAATAATGATGGGAAATTATCACGTTAGATATTTTCATATCAGCTCTTTTTCAGAGCATATCTGATTGGTCAAAAGAGCAATTACTTTTAGAATAACTGTCTACAAAGTAATGACTCGGGACGTCGGGGTGGATATGAACGCTTCTTTTAGTAATATTACTTGTTCACGTTACATTTAAGAACTTTAGATTCTACAGAGCAATGCAGGTAAGATGCTAGCGGAAAGGTCAGCCTAATCACTTTGCACCAGCACATAACTTGCGCGTTCTCACTCTCGTTCCTGTCGCAAGGCATTCTGGAACTTGCAGTCAAAAGCGTAATTCAATACTAACCAATACAATTACATATGTAAATAACTGTAAAGAAATATCTTTAATTACAGCTCAATGAATTAACTTAAACATGAACACATTAAAGTTACAACAATTACTCAAAACAATGACTGAATTGGGCTGCCTGTCTCAACGAAGCCATAGAAACCTGGACATGCTCCAACTGAAATGTTCCCTCCTGTCAGCACTGATGTTGAATGGCATTAAATACACTTTTTTTGTTCTCTCCCATCCCCTGTAGGTTTGTTGAACATGAGTGGAAATGAAACTCCAGCACACTGGTAGCACTAAAGACGTGTGAGTATAACTTTTCCAGGTGAGTTGAACCTGCCTGTGGGTGCAGTGGGGATATTCCTGGGAGATCTACTGATGAAGAGGTATAAGCTTGGCGTTGTGTCTGGAGCCCAGCTGTCTTTCGTCACCTCCTTCATGGCCTACCTCCTCCTCCCTCTGCAGTCTGGCACTAAGTGTGACAACGTTCAGGTGGCTGGTCTGACCGTGTCCTACAAGCTTAAATATGATATCTGATTGGTTGGTTGGTTGGTTGGTGGGTTGATAAAAACAAAAGTTTTGATCAGTGGAATATGAGGGAGAGCTTGACCAAAACACACATGGGCTTGTGCCGGTGCTCTCTCTTGTGGGAATATACAGTATGGTTGTTACTGAGCCAGGATTCCTGGCTGTTTTGTCACTGTGCCTGTGTCAATGATAGTTCAGCAACAATTATTTAAACATCATTATTACCAGCCATTTTCTCTGTCCCCCAGGTCCCCTGGTGTACGATGGCAGCCTGTTGTCAGAGTGTAACAGAGACTGCTACTGCTTGGCTGGGGAGTGGGACCCTGAGTGTTCAGACACCGGCATCACCTACACCTCCCCCTGCCTCGCAGGCTGCTCCAGCTTTACAGGTTATGGCAAGAACACGTACCAATACTATTAATGTACTGAGTGTACAAAACATTCACAGGGATGCTGGCCCATGTTGACTCCAATGCTTCCCACAGTTGTGTCAAGTTGGCTGTATGTCTTTTGAGTGGTGGACCATTCTTGATACACACAGGAAACTGTTGAGCGTAAAAAAACAGCAGCGTTGCAGTTCTTGACACAAACTGGTACCACTGGCACCTATTACCATAACCTGTTTAAAGGCACTTAAATATTTTGTCTTGCCCATTCACCCTCTGAATGGCACACACACACAATCCATGTCTCAATTGTCTCAAGCTTTTACAATATATTTTTTAAACCTTTCCCCTCCTCTTTATCTATACTGATTTAAGTGGATTTAACTAGTGACATCCATAAGGGATTATAGCGTTAACCTGGATTCACCTGGTCAGCATATGTCATGGAAAGAGCAGGTGTTCTTAATGTTTTATACACTCAGTGTAAATTAGTTATTTTCAACCATTAACTGGGGCCTTGTTGAGGCCTTATCTAAGTTAGTAATGGCTGATTGACAATAAAGTATTATTTTGATGTATGGAAAAAAACATGGTATGCAATTCCTATGTAGAGAAGGTTCTCTCTGGTAGTTGTTCAATATGACTACAACTTTTACAGCTTTTACAGGGCACTGTGGTAAAATGGATGTTTAATCTCAGTGTGACTCCCTGTTTAAATAAAATAAAAAAACATCAACACAAACACAAGTATGCTCTCTCTAATTCTCTCTTTCTTTCTCTCTCTCGGAGGACCTGAGCCCTAGGACCATCCCTCAGTACTACCTGGCATGATGACTCCTTGCTGTCCCCAGTCTACCTGGCCGTGCTGCTTCTCCAGTTTCAGCTGTTTTGCCTGTGGCTATGGAACCCTGACCTGTTCACTGGACGTCCTACCTGTCCCAGACCTGCTGTTTTCAACTCTCTAGAGACAGCAGGATGGTAGAGGTACTCTTAATAAATCGGCTATGAAAAGCCAACTGACATTTACTCCTGAGGTGCTGACTTGCTGCACCCCCGACAACTACTGTGACTATTATTATTTGACCATGCTGGTCATTTATGAACATTTGAACATCTTGGCCATGTTCTGTTATAATTTCCACCCGGCACAGCCAGAAGAGGACTGGCCACCCCTCATAGCATGGCTCCTCTCTAGGTTTCTTCCTAGGTTTTGGCCTTTCTAGGGAGTTTTTCCTAGCATTGCTTGCTGTTTGGGGTTTTAGGCTGGGTTTCTGTACAGCACTTTGAGATATCAGCGGATAAAAATACATTTGATTTGACAGATCCCACACTCATCTCTAGAGATCGAACTTCAGACTCCCTCCAAAACCATTGAACCCCTCAACACACCGAAAGAGATTACGGTGCACACCCTTAGAGGAAGCCGGAACAGGATAACGCCCTCCACCATCACAAAGACACAGAGGAGGAGGAACTATCCAACACCCAGGGAGAGAGAACGAGTGACCTCAGTCGAACACAGTCAGAAAGAGGAGGTGGAAGAGGCATTAGATAGAGGAGGAGGTTACCCCAGAGGCCATTCCTCCTGTTCATGTGAGTAAGAAAGAGCAGAAGGCTTCTGATCAGCCAAATGGCAGGCAGAGGGAGAGCTCATAGTGATTCACACCCACAGAGAGAAAGACAACCCACACAACCTCTTGGTTGAGATGAACCGCAGAGGTAGAGGCACAGGGCTAGCCTGCCTGCTCTGATCCTCAAGTCAATTGTATTTAAATTCATGTTCATTAAAGATTTTTATTCAAGAATTGAAAAGTCCCATTTACTTAATGATCATTTTTCACTGTCTTCAACCCTCAAGAACCAGGGTGAGTCTGGGTCACCCTTTTACTGCTGCTCATTCCTTAAAGTACTATTACCAACGAATACCTGTTTGTCTGTAGTCATAGCTGTTCTTAACCTGTTCAACTCTGACGCCCTCTGGTGGCATTTTATAAACGATGCATAATATTGTATTCTGCCCGCATAAAGTACATTTCGGTCCTTACAGAAACATGCTAACGGAAAAGGAAAGGTGAATACCTAGTCAGTTGTGCAACTGAATGTATTCAACTAAAATGTGTCTTACGCATTTGACCCAACCACTCTGAATCAGAGATGTGCGTGGTCTGCCTTAATCGACATTCACGTCATCCGCGCCCAGGGAACAGTGGGTTACCTCCCTTGCTCAGGGGCAGAACGACAGTTAAGTACTGTTAGAAAGCTAAGAACTGTGGGATTCTGATAATCGTCAGAAACAATGTGACAATTACAGAGCCCGAGATACGGTGGAGGTCCCAATTGTCAGTTGTTGGGGAATAAGAGGTTTGAAAGTCTAGGATTGACATAAAATATGTAAACAATTACTCGCTCTAAACATGTGCACATTTCCATAGGAACATAGCCATTTTAAAAGCGCGGGGTTTGTGCAACGTTTTTCGTTTTACAGGATATACACATGAGAAGAAAGCTGAAGTCTCTACCTATCCATTGATATAAATATTCCCCTGTCTGATTCCCAGTTCATCCACTAGTTAGCAATAGGAGATCACATGAGTTCTCTTGGCCACTTGAAACCAGTTGCATCTGGATCCTGTAATTTCCTAATGAGCCGCCCCCAGGTGGTGAGGGTAGGCAACAATTTGTAACTGGATCCTGGACTTCCTGACAGGCCGCCCCAGGTGGTGAGGGTAGGCAACATCATATCTGCCATGCTGATCCTCAACACGGGGACCCCTCAGGGGTGCCTGCTTAGTCCCTTCCTGTACTCCATGTTCACCTGCGACTCCAACACCATCATTAAGTTAGCCAATGACACGATTGTGGTAGGGCCTGATCACCAACGACGATGAGACAGCCTATAGGGATTTTTTAAAATTGGTTTATTGCTTAAACACAAATTTTAACACAGCATAAACCAATACTGATCAAATTAGAAATCAAAGCAGTGGTAGGTTTTATGGGGAAAACATTCAATCAAATACACATGGTAAGCAGATGTTAATAATGCGAGTGTAGCGAAATGCTTGTGCTTCTAGTTCCGACCGTGCAGTAATATCTAACAAGTAATCAAAAAATGTCACAACAACTACCTTATACACACACAAGTGTAAAGGAATAAATAAGAATATGTAGATATAAATATATGGATGAGCGATGGTCAAACGGCATAGGCAAGATGCAGTAGATGGTATAGAGTACAGTATATACATATATGAGTAATATAGGGTATGTAAACATTATATAAAGTGGCATTGTTTAAAGTGACTAGTGATGTATTTATTACATCATATTTGTAATTATTAAAGTGGCTAGAGATTGAGTCAGTATGTTGGCAGCAGCCACTCAATGTTAGTGATGGCTGGTTAACAGTCTGATGACCTTGAGATAGAAGCTGTTTTTCAGTCTCTCGGTCCCAGCTTTGATGCACCTGTACTGACCTCGCCTTCTGGATGATAGCAGGGTGAACAGGCAGTGGCTCGGGTGGTTGTTGTCCTTGATGGTCTTTTTTGCCTTCCTGTGACATCGGGTGGTGTAAGTGTCCTGGAGGGCAGGTAGTTTTACCCCGGTGATACGTTGTGGAGTTGCTGTACCAGGCGGTGATACAGCCTGACAGGATGCTCTCGATTGTGCATCTGTAAAAGTTTGTGACCGTTTTTGGTGACAAGCCAAACTTCTTCAGCCTCCTGAGGTTGAAGAGGCACTGTTGTGCCTCCTTCACCATGCGGTCTGTGTGGGTGGACCATTTCAATTTGTCCGTGATGTGTATGCCGAGGAACTTAAAACGTTCAACTTCTCCACTACTGTCCTATTGATGTGGATAGGGGGGTTGCTCCCTCTGCTGTTTCCTGAAGTCCACGATCATCTCCTTTGTTTTGTTGACGTTGAGCGTGAGGTTATTTTCCTGACACCACACTCCCGAGGGTGTAGCATAAGAACAGCTTCATTGGCACAATGGACAATAACCTTGCACAATGTTCTAATCTAACATTCTAATCTATATCTGCTTAATTTGTAAATTATGTCAGTGTTGGAGCCCCTAGCAATCCATAAATGAAAAAAACAAGAATATGGTGCCATCTGGTTTGCTTATTAATATAAGGAATTTGAAATTATTTATAGGTTTATAAGTATATTTTATCCAATTACATTTTTTATACTTGAGTATATTTAAAACAAAATACTTTTAGACTATTACTCTAGTATTTTACTGGGTGACTTTAACTTGAGTAAAAGTAAAGATACCTTAATAGAAAATGACTCAGTCATGTATGACAATGGTGTACTTTTTCCACCACTGGTTCTGTGTATAAGCCATTTAGTAATAACTTTTACCCAAAGCGACTTTGCTAAGATCATGCTTGCTTCGTCCCGCAAAGTATTGTTCCTAGAGACACTGAATATGTCGCTGTTAAGTGGAAACGTTATTTTCGTTTGAGTTGGTTGATCCAAGGACACGTACGGAAGCTTCTGCAAAGAGTCTTTAAAAAAAAATAAAAAATAATAATCAATACATAAAGCACATGAGAGAACACAAGCATACATTGATTACAAACAATGGACAATCGAGCTAGGGGGTACAATATCACATTACAATTACACAAGGGCCTTAAGAGACATGCATATACTTACAATTCTAACAGCTTTTTTGTTAGTAGAGCATTTAACCGTCTTAAAATACAGTTCAATTTCTTTTTGTAGGGTACGAAAATGTGGTTTTCTGTTTGTAAATTTACATTTGTGTATATGAAATTTGGCCAAAAGAATAATGAAATTAATTACATAAAAATGATTCCGCTTATTTCTATTGTATGTAAAGAATCCAATCTTCTTCTGCAAAGAGTCGTCTGTATCAACAATAGTTCGTTGAGGGACAAAGCAATGGCCATGCACGTATACATTTTACGTATGGGTGCTCCCGGGAATCGAACCCATAATTCTTGCAGGACCACAGACAACAATAGTCAACGTTACGTTTCTCTCAAGATTAGAATACTTGTGTTGTAGCTAAACAGTAACACGTTAGGTAACGTGCTAGCCAGGGCTACAGTTTGCATCCATGACATACTTGTGTCATACAGTTAATTCAGGTTTAGCTCATGTCAGCTACAATGTAGTTGGAATCATTTGTAATAACTGTCTCTCTGAAGTTTATTTTGTTGACACCACGGTGAACCACGTGTATTTCTGCATGCGCCACCATTTTTTCTCATTTCAACTATGACCCTTCGCCTCTGACCCAACAACACATGGCATGTTTCTGTCCTCGTTTATTCAAAACTGGTTCGTAGTCGCCCTCAAGCGTTCTTCTCAAATTACTGCATTTGATTTGTTATTTTTATTTTTTTAAATGATTTAACCTTATTTTACGAGGCAAGTCAGTTAAGAACGCATTGTTATTTACAATGTTATGTATTGCTCATCATTGGTGTCGGCTGTTGTTTACTTATTTATTTGTTGTCTCATCACATTATTGTACAAAAAAACGGAAACGTAGCTAATACACCAGTATTTATTGTTTCGAGTGGTCTTTTTAGTGGTATGGGGATCCAGTATTGCGTCGCTGATTGCATTGATTGACAGATCATCCCTGAAGTTGTTTTATTACGTCAAAGTGCATTCACATTATGACGTTGGCTGAGTTACCGTATAAAATGCGATAGTTTATCTCTTTGGTAATCACTTGGTAAAGTTTTACATGATGTGAATATAGGCTCCAGCCATAGACTTTAACCATGGAGGATAATAAGGTAACCCTATGAATTGCTAACAGAGAAGCCCCATGCAATGGTGCAGGAACCGTTCCACCGTCTTTTTTTATGCTGCGTCAGGAACCACAGGGTTTACAGGACATGACGGTAGGGGTGCCGCAAGTAGTGGCAGCTGGGTGGCGGTGTGGGCTAACGTTAATGTGCCGCTAATATTATCATTTTTAATATTGTAAAAAAATGTATGCATTATAATAACCTATGGGACTTGTTATACATCAAATATGATCCTTGCAAAGATAACAGTAGTAGGCTATTTATCATAATTCTACCTAAATTATAATAATAATAGGTGACTCCATAAGCATTAATTACGAATCTTGAAATCAGGCAATAGAATCTATGTGTATTTATAGCGAAAACCTGTTCTGTTAAAAAATTGTATATATTGGCCATTATAAACTGGGTTTTTTGAGCCCTGAATGCTGATTGGCTGAAAGCTATGGTATATCAGAGCGTAAAACATTTATTTGTCCTCTTCTAATTAAGTTGGTAACCAGTTTATAATAACTGTGCGTTGTGTCATGTGTAAGAACAGCTCTTAGCTGTGGTATATTGTCCATATCCATGAGTTTTAAAGAATGGTCTAATTTCTTCCAATCAGAGTTTAAATGAAGATGATCCACATGATCATCAAAGTTTGGAAGGTCAAGTCCAGAAAATGAAGAATGATATCCTGGGTTTAAACTATCCAGAAGATAGTGAAGTGAAGGATCCCCTGCCTCAGATCGAGCTGAAGGCTGTGACAAGGAGAAAAGTTAAGGTGAGAGAATAGACAGAGGAGAGAAAGGGAAATCTGGGGTCTTACATGTCCACACTTTAAACCTGTCCAATATGCCATATAACATGTTGTTGTTAGGTTGGAGGGTAAATTGTCCTTACAACAGACTTCCATCTCTTAATATTCAATCACCAATTGTTTACTGTAGCTCTTCTCAAAGGCCTGTATAGCAACGGCAACATACAGTATGTCATTGTCATTGTCTTTTTAGACCAAGAGGAGGACCAGTGCCAACAGGTCCACAGTTGAACAGAGCACTGATAGTGATGCGGCTGAGAGAGATTTAGTTGATAATCAGAATGATGAAGATGAGGAAAAGGTGAAGAAGGATCCCCTGCCTCAGATGCAGCAGGATGCCGTGAAAAGAAATAAAGTCAAGGTAAGGGAATAGATTGAGCAGAGATGTGGATATTTGGGGTATCTTTCATATCTATAACCTGCCCCTACAGCATGTTGTTCCGAGGAAGGTAAATTGCCCATGCAATAACCTTTTATCTCCTAATAGTAAATCTAGGGCTGACCCCATTTGGTCGACAGTTTGGTCGATAGGCTGTTGGTTGACTGGGATTTCTTAAGTCGAGCAGCCGCAAAAGTTTGTTTTCTTCATGGTGCACATGGACACCTGTCTGATTCGCGCCTGTCTCAGTTGACTAATCCATTGCCGAGGCCACAGGGATGGCACAGTCCATCACGCTAAGACGTGATACTGACATTGTATATGGTTATATCATGTAAAAATAATGGTGCAACACTAATAAATCAAATATAATTTTATAACAAATACGCTTTCTCCTGCATTGGATACGGTCGCTGTCCATGGTTCTGAAACATAATCTTCAGTGCTCCGTAGAATTGCCGCCCTTTCCTATGTTGCTATGTGGATAATAACAAAGTTAACCAGCATATTGGGATTGAGAACAATGCTGCAGAGGCAGCAGCAGAGACGGGGAAACAGCCCTGGCCTTAGCCTAATTGTCTAAGAAAATTGAGGAGAGAGGAAAACCCAACTAAATTAGGTCTATAATCAAAAGCCTAATTGTTAAATGTGCCTGGCTTTGTAAATCATCCATATACACTGCTCAAATAAAGGGAACGCTTAAACAACACAATGTAACTCCAAGTCAATCACACTTCTGTGAAATCAAACTGTCCACTTAGGAAGCAACACTGATTGACAATACATTTCACATGCTGTTGTGCAAATGGAATAGACAACAGTTGGAAATTATAGGCAATTAGCAAGAAACCCCCAATAAAGGAGTGGTTCTGCAGGTGGGGACCACAGACCACTTCTCCGTTCCTATGCTTCCTGGCTGATGTTTTGGTCACTTTTGAATGCTGGCGGTGCTTTCACTCTAGTGGTAGCATGAGACGGAGTCTACAACCCACACAAGTGGCTCAGGTAGTGCAGCTCATCCAGGATGGCACATCAATGTGAGCTGTGGCAAGAAGGTTTGCTGTGTCTGTCAGCGTAGTGTCCAGAGCATGGAGGCGCTACCAGGAGACAGGCCAGTACATCAGGAGACGTGGAGGAGGCCGTAGGAGGGCAACAACCCAGCAGCAGGACCGCTCCCTCCGCCTTTGTGCAAGGAGTAGCAGGAGGAGCACTGCCAGAGCACTGCAAAATGACCACCAGCAGGCCACAAATGTGCATGTGTCTGCTCAAACGGTCAGAAACAGACTCCATGAGGGTGGTATGAGGGCCCGACGTCCACAGGTGGGGGTTGTGCTTACAGCCCAACACCGTGCAGGACGTTTTTCATTTGCCAGAGAACACCAAGATTGGAAAATTCGCCACTGGCGCCCTGTGCTCTTCACAGATGAAAGCAGGTTCACACTGAGCACATGTGACAGACGTGACAGTCTGGAGACGCCGTGGAGAACGTTCTGCTGCCTGCAACATCCTCGAGCATGACCGGTTAGGCGGAGGGTTAGTTATGGTGTGGGGTGGCATTTCTTTGGGGGGCCGCACAGCCCTCCATGTGCTCGCCAGAGGTAGCCTGACTGCCATTAGGTACCGAGATGAGATCCTCACACCCCTTGTGAGACCATATGCTGGTGCGGTTGGCCCTGGGTTCCTCCTAATGCTAGACAATGCTAGACCTCATGTGGCTGGAGTGTGTCAGCAGTTCCTGCAAGAGGAAGGCATTGCTGCTATGGACTGGCCCGCCCGTTCCCCAGACCTGAATCCAATTGAGCACATCTAGGACATCATGTCTCGCTCCATCCACCAACGCCACGTTGCACCACAGACTGTCCAGGAGTTGGAGGATGCTTTAGTCAAGGTCTGGGAGGAGATCCCTCAGGAGACCATCCGCCACCTCATCAGGAGCATGCCCAGGCGTTGTAGGTAGGTCATACAGGCACGTGGAGGCCACACACACTACTGAGCCTCATTTTGACTTGTTTTAAGGACATGACATCAAAGTTGGATCAGCCTGTTGTGTGGTTTTCCACTTTAATTTTGAGTGTGACTCCAAATCCAGACCTCCATGGGTTGATACATTTGATTTCCATTGATAATTTTTGTGTGATTTTGTTGTCAGCACATTCAACTATGTAAAGAAAAAAGTATTTAATAAGAATATTTCATTCATTCAGATCTAGGATGTGTTTTTTTAGTGTTCCCTTTTTTTGAGCAGTGTATATATTACCAGTCAAAAGGGTTTTTCTTTATTTTTACTATTTTCTACATTGTAGAATAATAGTGAAGACATCAAAACTATGAAATAACACATATGGAATCATAGGTATCAAAAAAATGTTAAACAAATCAAAATATATTTTACATTTGAGATTCTTCAAAGTAGCCCTTTGCCTTGATGACAGCTTTGCACACGCTTGGCATTCTCTCAACCAGCTTCATGAGGTAGTCACCTGGAATGCATTTCATAAATTAACATGTGTGCCTTGTTAAAAATTAAGTAAAGGAATTTCTTTCCTTCTTAATGCATTTGAGCCAATCAGTTGTGTTGTGACAAGGTAGGGTTGGTATACATAAGATAGCCCTATTTGGTAAAAGACCAAGTCCATATTATGGCAAGAACAGCTCAAATAAGCAAAGAGAAACAGCAGTCCGTCATTACTTTAAGACATGAAGTTCAGTCAATCCGGAAAATTTAAAGAACTTTGAACTTTTCATCAAGTGCAAGAACCATCAAGTCGCAAAAACCATCAAGCACAATGATGAAACTGGCTCTCATGAGGACCGCCACAGGAAAGGAAGACAGAGTTAACTCGGCTGCAGAGGATACGTTCTTTAGAGTTAACTGCACCTCACATTGCAGCCCAAATAAATGCTTCACAGAGTTCAAGTCACAGACACATCTCAACATCAACTGTTCAGAGGAGACTGCGTGAATCAGGCCTTCGTGGTCAAATTGCTGCGAAGAAAGCACTACTAAAGGACACCAATAAGAAGAAGAGACTTGCTTGGGCCAAGAAACACAAGCAATGGACATTAGACTGGTGGAAATCTGTCCTTTGGTCTGATAAGTCCAAATTCCAACAATGTCTTTGTGAGAGTAGGCGTACAGATGATCTCCGCATGTGTGGTTCCGACCATGAAGCATGGAGGAGGTGTGATAATGTGGGGGCGCTTTGTTGGTGACACTGTCTGTGATTTATTTAGAATTCAAGGCACACTTAACCAGCATGGCTACCATAGTATTCTGCAGTGATACGCCATCCCATCTGGTTTGCATCTCCAGGCTGTGTAAGGGCTATTTGACCAAGAAGGAGAGTGATGGAGGGCTGCATCAGATGACCTGACATCCACAATCACCCAACCTCAACCCAATTGAGATGTTTTGGGATGAATTGGACCACAGAGTGAAGGAAAAGCAGCCAATAAGTTCTCAGCATATGTGGGAACTCCTTCAAGACTGTTGGAAAAGCATTCCAGGTGAAGCTGGTTGAGAGAATGCCAAGAGTGTGCAAAAATGCCATCAAGGCAAAGGATAGCTACTTTGAAGAATCTCAAATATAAAATATATTTTGATTTGTTTAACACTTTTTGGTACCTACATGATTCCATATGTGTTATTTCATAGTTGTGATGTCTTCACTACTATTCTATAATGTAGAAAATAGTACAAATAAAGAAAAGCCTTGAATGAGTAGGTGTGTCCAAACTTTTGACTGGTACTGTATACATATATACAGGAGTAAGACAGATATAGCTTCTGTTGCCTGTTTGAGTATTTGTTTAAGAATCATAAAACACGGGATGAGATGTTAAAAACTGTCCATTGTGCCAATAGATGGAATGCACTCACATGAGATTTGCCGTGATGTTGACAGAGTGGCATGGGAGGTTTATTTCTTAGACTGGGTTAAGATGTCAATTTTGGGACACATCCTCAGTAGTGTGCCTTCGAATCAGTGGGTGTTTCGGCCTTTAATCACTAAACACCCTCATCAAAGGTGGCCAGCTAAAGGGTGATCAAGCCTTAGCTTGTGTCCCATGCCCAATTAAGATGTCCCACGGGACTATGCAAGGCAGGGGCGTCCTCTTCCCTGAGCCAGCCCTACAGCTGACCGCATACCTCATATGCCCTCCTCAAGTTGGAGGGATCTGAATTGGGTTCTCAGGTGGGGGTGGGGGGTCATGAAGTTATAGCCCAGCAAGGGTCCTTCCGTTTGATCCAGATCCACTGGCTGCCTCTTTCAGCTGCTTGAGAAACTGCTCTGACTGTCTGCCGCAGAGCCTGTCAATGGATTACAAGTTCTTTCAGCAACCTGATGGTGGAAGAAGCCACAAATCCTCTGCATCCCACTTCAACTGGCCAGACTTTTGCATTCCAGCCACGCTGAGTTGCGTCTGCTGCCAACTCTGTGTAACGCAGTTTCTTACGTTCGTAGGCCTCTTCAACAGAGTTTTCCCACTCTATGATGTACACAGCCTTTCGTGAAGGGGACCAGAGTACCATGTCTGGCCTAAGGTTGGTAGAAGCAATCTCAGATGGAAAAATTAGTTGCTGGCCAATATCGACAAGGATCTTCCAGTCCCGGGCCATGGCTAGGTGTCCAGTTTCTGGCTTCGTAGGAGGATACTTGGGCCTTTTCTGTCCCTCCCAGATGAATGTTGTTGTTTTTACGGGATTGCTTGTTTTTGGAGGTAATGAATTGGTTGCACTCCTCTTGGTCTCAAGTGCTGTAGCCAGGCTCTTGAGGACCTGATTGTGCCTCCAGGTGTAGCGGCCTTGTGAGAGGCTGGTCTTGCAACCTGTCATTATATGCCTGAGAGCTGGAGCTGGGCAGAGGGGGCAGGTCGAGTCCTCGCCATACCATTGATGTAGATTTTTTGGTGATGGAAGCACATCATAAACAGCTCTTATGATGAAGCTGATGTTGCTTGCCTCCATTTGCCAAAGCTCACTCCAGTTGATATTTCTCCTCTCCAGGTCTTCCCACCGCGTCCATTGCCCTTGTTTAGCAAGAGAGACAGCCTTTGCACTTCTTGCAGTCTCCTCCTGTCTGCGCACCTCCTCGACCACCAGCTTCCTGCGTTCAGATGTTGTTGCCTTATGGAATGTTGGTTTGCTTGCTGCCAGGCCAAAGCCTCCTCTTCCATGCTGGATATTCCCCACAATGTCTTGGTGTCTCAGGGCTGATGTTGCTTGCTGCACAGCCTTGGATGATGTCCATTTCCGTCCAGTTTGTAGGGGAGGTGCAGCCTTGCTAATGGTCTGGTCTTTGGAGTCCTTCAATGTCATCTGAAGTCTTACTTTAGAGCACTTGTACTCCTCCGTTAGACTTGTAAGAGGTAGTTCAAGGACCCTTTTGCCATAGAGGCCGATGTTACTCAGGCATCGTGGGACACCCAGCCATTTCTTCACGTATGAGGTAATGGTTCGCTCCATCTTCTCCACTGTTGTTATTGGGACCTCATAGACTACTGAGCACCAAGCCTCATGCACCGGCAAAATGTTGAATTAAGCAATTTCACAGATTCGGCTGTTTTTAATATTTGCTATGCTGTAATAATGGCTTTATAATTTTTAGTCGTTAGAACAGACTGGTATTGCTTAACATTTGCTTAACCTTTTGCGCATAGGGGGCAGTATTTTCGTTTTTGGCTAAAAAACATACCCATTTGAAACGGCCTATTTCTCAGCCCCAGAAACTAGAATATGCATATAATTGTCAGATTAGGATAGAAAAAACTCTACAGTTTCCAGAACTGTAAAGAAGACGTTTCCAGAACTGTAAGGAAGAAACTAAATGGCTGAAATGATATTGCGTCTTCAGCATGGACAGCACAATAAACAGTTGCTGTTATGTGGTGCCTGTTCGCTGCAGTAGGGAGGAGAGCGAGACAACGTGCACCTGTCACACAGGCACTCGCTGTCATTTCTTTTAATACAGTGTCACCATCGGGCTCTTTCTTGAGTCATTTGTGTGTCTTAATTATTTAATTAAACAGTGTGCTTAAAGCATCAGCCAAGCTCAGTGTCTATGTAGGTGATTGTATTGAAACACATAGGCTGTGTCTGATATGGAAAAATACATTTTAACATTAGAACAGGATGACTCTCGGTCGACAATTTTTTTTGTTGTTGTCGGGGACAGCCCTGCAATCAGTCTTACCCTTGCTCTACTCAAAGGGATGTATTGGAATGGCTTCATACAGTATCTACGTGTATATCATTGACTGTATTGTCTTTTTAGGCCAAGAGGACCAAGAGAAACAAAGTGGAGCAGATCACTGATGCAGGTCATAAATGAAACTCTAATTTCACTGAATGTAATCCTTTTGCATGTAAATGTAATTTAGTATGGACATCTATTGAGCAGAGGACTAATAGCAGAGTGCACATGTTATACTTTCTTGGCTACTTAACTTCACAAAGTTGGCTAATACATATTTGCCTCAGAAGGTTACATGTTTTCTGACTTCTTTACCTTGGTGAATGCTGCTTTGCACACAGGTCCCTCTACATCTGTGGAATTCTCTGGGATGGCAGTTCAGGGGACATCTCACCAGGGACAATCTAATGAGAAGATCCTAAGTGAGTGTGTCTCCAGGGCCTGTCAGACCAGGGCTCTTGACCTCCCGCCAATCGATCCGGATGCCTTCAACCCGATTATCATCCGGTTTCTGGAAAAACTTACTGAGGAGTATGTCCAAACTTCTATTGTAGTATTTGAATGCAATGTCATCTGGAGGATTTTATAAATTGTATGTGTGTTGGTGTGCTTTTTGGTGCTAAAAACATCCAATTATCTCCTATAGGCAATGGAGGCAGTTAAGCATTGGCAGGATGGACCCTGTAAGTCCCTTAACCCTGAAAATGATTCATAGATATATTAATAGATGTTTCAAGAATATTAGATACAAGCCTTTTATCTATCTACAGTATCATCCACATGATCACAAACAGTTTCATTCAAAGAGCTTTTTAGTAGCCTACTGCTTTTCATGCTTTCCAATGTATGCCACTTTCATGATTCTCATGAACATATGTGAGATTGTTGGTATCTCTTCGAGGAGCTTGGTTTCAGAGCCCGGCTATGAGTAATCTACCTACACTGTTTCGGTCCTACAGGTGATGAGGGCATTGCTTGCAGAGATGTGCCTGGAGATTGTGCGGTTTGTATCTGAGGCCATCCTGGAGGTCATCATCCCTGCAATTTTCCGTTTTGTACGGATATACAGCCATGTGTCTCCAGTATCCGGCAAATCTCTGACAGAATCAGAGAGATCCTCTAGCACAAACCTGAAGGTTCGCAAGAGAGGCAGCAGCAAATCCTCAAGGTGTTGCACGGCCAAATCAAGCTCCTCACGTAATGGGTATGTTCAGTCATTCCTAAAGAAACCGGTTTCACCTAACTATTCATAACCCATTTTGTGAAAATATGTTTTGTTATCTGTATAACAGTTTACTCTTAATGACCAGTTTAACTGATTACTGAATGATGTATTAATGTCACTACCGTGTCTACTATTGAATATGGAATGCTGTATTGTTTGCTTTGTATTCTCAAAGGTCTCAGACAGTGTTGCCAAATACTCAGGGAGATGGTGAGTCTATATCATCTGAGCCACTCAGGGACTTTTTTGGGATTACTGAGGACAGTCTCCTCACTGGTGTCCAGGATTCCTTCAAAGAGTCGCTGAACAATGTCCTCTGTATCCAAAGAGAGGACCAGGTAGACACTCAAAGTCTATCCCGGGTTATTGTTGGAGAAGTGTCAAAGAAGGTCAATTCCATAATCTCTGTGGCCATCCAAACTCCCGTCTCTGGGCGAATGTCCCCTGTTATTTTTGCCAGTGGTGGTGTCTCCAGAACCAAGGTTGTTGAGGAGATGGTGTCTGGCGTTTCCAACATACTTCAGATGTATATTAATGGGAAGAGTGTTGAGCAGATTGTTGTTCTCAGAGAGGATGGTGTTGAGGTGGATATGACACATTTAACAGGACAGGTCATGACAGCCCTCAGTGGCACTGTTTTGAACTTCAGCAATAAGGAAGAAAATGACCCCGACAAGAGGGAACTGCTTTGTGTTGTTGCTGACCATATGAAGATGCTTGAAGCTTGTAAAAGTCCAGAGGAGATGCTAAAACAAGGAGAGAGCAACCTCAATATCAAAGGTGCCAAATCTAGTCTTCGTCTGTCAACACAAAGTATGGATAGACTACTCACTGAGGAGTTTCAGACCAAGGCCACTGAATCGATCCGGGAGATTGTTAAAAGATTCAGGGGTTGTACATCATGTTGTTCTGGCACTACATCATCTTGTCCAACTCCTCGGATAGGTGAGATCAGTGACCTTATGATTGACCCTGAGGCCTCTGAGTTGGTAAGTACCTTTGTTTCAGACATGGACAATCTTACCCAGTCTATCAGGGCATCCTGCTCTCCTGCACAGAGTGAGCAGATCCTTCTTGAAAACCATCAGAGTAAGATCTGGTCTTACACTGTTGGCTGTTACTATGACATGAAAAATACGCTGAAGAGGATACTTACCTGTCCAGAAAAAGGGTATCTCGCAAGTACATTTGTGGAGAGCACAAAAGATTATTTCACAATGGTTCCAACTTTGTGCCTAGACATCGGTCATTCCAGTAATGGTGAGGCTGACACATCGGACTCCATTTCTTGTAAACCACTTTTAATAACCCCCTCATCTATGAATGAACAAAAAGGACAAAGTGAGACCCCAAAACCTTTCTTGGCTCTCAAAAAGTATTTGCAAGACCAAGTCCTCCTTGACACCACAAAAGCGATTGCCAGCCAGGTTCTTGTCTTGTATAAGACTGAGGTGATGGAGAAGTTCTCATCTTCTGTTGGAGAGTGTGATTCTGAAGAGTCTCTGGAGGCCATTCTATTTGTGGATGGCATCATGTCTGACTTGAATGATTTCACCAGTTCGTGTTCCCCCTCACCATCTGAGTTGTTAGACAGTGAACAATGTCTCTCCCATCTCACTTTTCCATTTGGTCTGCAGGACAGCACCACCAACAGTGAATCTACCTGGAGTCTTCCAGTTATAAATATGAAGAAACTCTCCAGTGTGTCTTTCCAGACAAAGGCTAGAAAGGCAGTGAGCGAAGCTCTGAGATCTGTCAACCCCTTTACAAACAGCTTACTGGGAGACTCTGAAGCATCTAAATTGCTGGACACTTTTGTAACAGATGTGGAGACTATTGTTCAGTCCATGCAGGCACATCACTCTGAAAATTTCAGAATTTCAAAAGTGAGCACCCTTCATGCTGCTCGTATTTTATATCATAGATTTAGAGAAATGCTGAGGCGTTTTCTCACTCCCTGCCAAGACTCTGTAAAGGTCATCGATGGTGTTACACCAATACATGATGAGACTCTCAAACAGGCTCCTAGTGAAAGTTTAGATTCTCAGGTGACTTGTAATAGGGATTCTCTTGAAATCCAAGCGGACCTTCAAACCTGTACCAAGGAGGTCATTAGTCAGATCCTCACTGTGTATCACTCTGCGGAATCCATGGAGGAATGCCTCTCTAGCCTAAAAGGAGATACAGAAGACCTGTCCAAGCTTTTGGATGCCGTTGTTTCTCAGATTGACATCCTTGCCGCCTCCAAATCATATTTATCTGTTGATGACTATGCTGTCAATACACAGGACAATTTGCATGGTGAGATCAACAATGATGAGGAGGAGGCATCCTCTAGAATTCTTAAATCCACAGCCTTTGACAAACTATGTACTGAGGAGTTTCAAACTAAAGCCTCACATATGGCTGGTGGGATCCTTCAATCAGGGTTAATTGGCATTGTAAATACCAGCCTTGATGGTAGAAGTGCAGACATTTTTGCAGAGTCCAGTAACGATGGTGATGATAGAGATGTCAAAATCCTTCAGAAGAGTGGAACTCCACCTTTGTTCACCTCTTCTCTGCACACCAATTCTGCAGCATCCAACATCATCATAAGCATCACTAAAGACCTTAATAGCTTCACCCAGATCACTAAAATGTCTGATGCTTCAGTGTCTGGCCAGTTAGAGAGATCCCTGTCAGCTTCAACCCTTCCTGTCAGTGTTCAGAACGGGGCCAATGTGAAAGGAAAGATCATTTGGCCAGGCACTGTAAACCTGTTCAACAATGTGTTCATCAAGGTCAAGGATTTTTTTGCCCAGCAACAACCGGTCCTCCTAGACAATGTGGTTGAGGCCCCCAAACATGCCGAATCCATATGCAGAACAGCTACTTCTACACAAATGACTTACAGTGAACATGAAGGCAGCCAGACCAGCATGGTAAATTATTCCAAAGCCTTAATTAGTCAGACTATGATGACAATCCAGAGGAGAGTGTCTATGTCAGAGAGGATGAGCACCTCAGAGAAAGGCCTCTTGACTCGTTCCATCGTGGGCTCCATGTTGGAGGATGTTGACATGGTGAGAACTGATGGACACGAGATACACCGGCCATCCTCCTCAAAGTCCTCCCTGTCCATCACCTGTGCCATGACCAGAGGGTCCCAGAGTGATTTTACAAATTCTCTTCCAGGCACTCCAGTCCCCAATGAGTGGCCTGTTGAAATCTATTGTCCTATCATTAGGAGTTCGGTCATTGATATGAGTGACTCCTCAACTCATTCACAAGGGTCAACAAATTACACAAGGCAAACCATCTCTGCCATAGTTGACACTGTTATGGAGGTCATTCCAAGAGAAGATACGGAACACATAGCCACTGCAGATGATGTCACTTCTTTTACAAGAAGACTTGCGAGACTCAGCCCCAGGGACGGTCTTCAGAACTTCTCACATGAGCTCACTGACAAAGTTTATGAGCTCATAAAAAGTCACAACACCCCACAGGCTCTTTTTGTGCCAGCTGGCAAGAGCGTGTCTGACTCTATTCTTTTGAAGCTGAAGACAGGATTGAATGCTTCTGAAGAATCCAGGGAGTTTCCATCTGACCTTGTATACTCCTTTGCTACGGAGTCAATAAAACGTCTGCTACAGCAGATTGTCTTCTGGCTTCCTCCACCATCACAAGGATCCGATTTCTGCCAAACTATCATCTCTGATGATTCTCTGCAGGAAACAAGTTGGCTTATGCCGAGCTCTTCTGCCATCTCCGTTAGTTCCTCACAGGTTTACTTTGACACAAAGAGCCTTTTCACCAATATAATGGTCAATCAGGTCATGGATACCTGTTCTGTGGCCTCCAATTCATCAGAAGAATTATCAGAGTTGATGAACATAATCAATGGGTTGTCCCCAACTGATGCTGGAACACTTGACAGACCGGCTCTCATGACCACTAGCCGTCAGTCTAGTTCCAAATCATTGCCTGGACCCTCTCTGTCTGGTAGCAGCACACACAACGGTGGAACTGTGGATATTCAAGTTTTAGGAGAGGTGGAATCCAAGATGGACAACAAAGAACTGGAGATGTCTAGTGTCTCTGTGCATCCATCAACTCCATCAGCCATGGACTCTGATACACATGCATCATTTGACTCCACTAGCAATGACGACACCTCTTTGGTACTTTTACTGATTGTTAGATTGCTGTCAATGATCACCCCTTTCACATTACTGGAATCCTCTGACATTGGTGAAATATCAAGAGTTCTCACACCTGTGAGTTCTGTGTGTGAGTTCTGTGGCACCTCAGGCCTTGAACCAACTCAAGCCTACCCCCAGAATCTGAAAATCAAAAAGATTTTCAAGGCTGTCTACAAGGGGCTTCTTCAAGAATTTGGGTCAGAGAAGATGCTCCAGGTTGCAATGAAGTCAACGGATTATGCATTTGACGATGCCCTTGTCAAATCATTAACTAGGGAACTACTAGCTAAATGCAATGAGGCTAGCTCTTCACCTCCCTCCATGACACAGTTGTCATCACACAATGTACTTGGCAGTGACGAGGTAGGTAATTCTGGGCTTACTTGTAGAAAGGAAAAGAAGAGAGGAAGATTCAGCGCTCTCTGTGGACTCAACCCAAAGGTACATATGTCATCAAAATACACATTTTTAAGATTATTTTTATTCATTACGTACAGTATGATGGTAAACACTGATACCCTTTGTGTGCAATTTCCCCTACTGTATAAATGACTGTTTGTTACCCAGTGTACAAAGAAGGTCAACAAGAAGAACCACTGCACTCCAACACCTTCCCAGAACCAGACCCCTGCTGTCAGTGAAACAGGTAAGTCAATACACTCAAATGTGTACTGAACAAAAATATAAACGCAACATGCAACAATTTCAAAGATTTTATTGAGTTCCAGTTCATATATGGAAATCAGTCAATTGAAATACGTTCATTAGGCCCTTATCTATGGATTTCACATGACTGGGAATACAGATATGCATCTGTTCGTCACAGATACCTTAAAAAAAGGTAGGCGTGGATCAGAATACCAGTCAGTATCTGGTGTGACCACCATTTCCCTCATGCAGCGTGACACTTCTCCTTCGCATAGAGTTGATCAGGCTGTTGATTGTGGACAATGGAATGTTGTCCCACACCTCTTCAATAGCTGTGCGAAGTTGTTGAATATTGGTGGGAACTGGAACACGCTGTTGTACACGTCAATCCAGAGCATCACAAACATGCTAAATGGGTGACATGTCTGGTGAGTATGCAGGCCTTTCGACATGGGGCCATGCATTACCATGCTGAAACATGAGGTGATGGCGGCGGATGAATGGCACGACAATGGGCCTAAGGATCTCGTGACGGTATCTCTGTGCATTCAAATTGCCATTGATAAAATGCAATTGTATTCGTTGTCCGTAGATTATGCCTGCCCACACCATAACCCTACAGCCAACACAACGCCATATACGTGGTCTGTGGTTGTGAGGCCTGTTGGACATACAGCCAAATTCTCTAAAACGACATCGAAGGCGGCTTATGGTAAAGAAATAAACATCCAATTCTCTGGCCACAGCTCTGGTGGACATTCCTGCAGTCAGCATGCCAATTGCACGCTCCCTCAAAACAAGTCAACCAGCGTTTTATCCTTGCTCCTATTTTTCTCAGTCTCTGTCTCTGAGACATCTGTGGCGTTGTGTGGTGTGACAAAACTGCACATTTTAGCGTGGCCTTTTATTGCCTCCAGCACGAGTTGCACCTTTGTAATGATCATGTTTTTTAACCCACAAGAGTCTAAGCCCTGTCTGGGCCGAGGCGTTTGTATCGGCCTTACTGCTATTTGCCCATACAAACGCATTGAATAACAGATTCACTACATGGAACTGAAGTGTCTGTCCTAAATCTGAGAGATATAAGAAAGTTGACGAAATATATATATTTATTTATTTATATGTATATATATTTTTTGCAAGTTTTTATCCCCTTCTTTTTGGCACTAAACAGTCTAAGCCCTGGGGGGGCCTATGTAACACTTCTGCGTTAAATAGGCGGATTGAGACTGCTTGGCTACCTGCCGCCCGACATTTGTAAATTATGTAGAATATTACAATTTAAATAATAATAATGCAATACTAATTCTTCACACTAACTAGGGTCAGTTAAAGAAAATGTTATGTTTACATTTTTCCCCCCAGCAATTGTCAATGATCAAGAATCCTGCCGAACAGAGAGTGTATGCTCCACCAAGAAGAAACCAAGGAAGCATTCGCTCATTTCCAGGATGTTTTCAGCTATAGGCAAAGCCTTGTCCAGTCCCTTTGCTTCCTGCTATAAAAAGAAGAGCACCTAATCTATATTTCAAAATAAATATTTGAAATTAACATAATTGCATTAATTCTTCATGTTGAGTGTTTTTCATTATTGGATGATATAAAGTGTAGTAGTAGTAGAAGTTGTATAGTTGACTATAGTTGACTATATACATACATTAAAAAAGAATAAGAATATGTGCAGTTTTTCACAATTCCTGATATTTAATCCTAGTAAAAAATCCCTGTCTTAGGTCAGTTAGAATCATCACTTTATTTTAAGAATGTGAAATGTCAGAATAATACTAGAGATAATTATTTATTTCAGCTTTTATTTCTTTCATCACGTTCCCAGTGGGTCAGAAGTTTACATACACTCAATTAGTATTTGGTAGCATTGCCTTTAAATTGTTTAACTTGGGTCAAACGTTTCGGTTGGTCTTCCACAAGCTTCCCACAATAAGTTTACTGAATTTTGGCCCATTCCTCCTGACAGAGCTGGTGTAACTGAGTCAGGTTTTGTAGGCCTCCTTGCTCGCACACGCTTTTTCTGTTCTGCCCACACATTTTCTATAGGATTGAAGTCAGGGCTTTGTGATGGCCACTCCAATACCTTGACTTTGTTGTCATTTTGCCACAACTTTGGAAGTATACTTGGGGTTATTGTCCATTTGGAATTCCCACTTGCGACCAAGCCTTAACTTCCTGACTGATGTCTTGAGATGTTGCTTCAATATATCCACATCATTTTTGTGGATATCACATCAAATAAAACTATAAATAATCTTATCTAAGTCCTTTACAATTTTAGGGGGTAAGTCAAGTGACAACGAGACATAAACCAATCTGGATAACCCTTCAGCTTTGGATAATAATACTCGACCGTATAACGAAATATCTCTCATCAACCCAAGGTTCAATTAGTTAAAGTTCAATTCAGTCCTTTGTTTTTCATCCTTGCATATAACAATTTCAATATAAGTAACCTTATCTTTAATTGGGATACCAAATACTTCCTGTAAAACACAATCCTTGAATGGAAATAAGACTGACTTACTGATATTCATTTTCAAACCGGAAACTAAGGAAAAGTCTTCAATACAGGAAACTGCTTTAGAAACCTCATTCCTGTCTCTTAAAAATATTACGATTCGCCTAGCATTAATAGAAAAACAGAAATGGACATTTACTATCACAGTGACTAGATGAAGAATATTAAACTTGTATACGTTCACATGAACCAGGGTCTCACAAAAAGAAAAGTTCTTACTAGTTGCAAATAAAAACAGTCCTTTGCACCACGCAAGTGGGTGACCTAAATTCTCTATATATATATTTATACAATTGCAAATAACATTGTACCATAAATTGGTAAAAAGTAATAGCCATCAAGCTAACATTAAGTGTCAGTGCGAATTTCCCTGCCATAAAATAAATATATATATAACAAAAAGTTTGGCTCACACAAACAATGCTCTTTCCTCAAGAAATATAACGTTTTATCAGATGCAAATAAAACTCAGTCCTGCACAACTCACTTGATAAATCCAGCCACAGACGATTCTGAGCTTCTTTGTCAAATGCTGTCAGATCCTCAGGTTGTTCTTCTTTAAATAGTCATTTTTCTTTGCACTTTTCCATGTCATGTCCCTCACTGTCCTGGAGATGAATCTCATGATCACTGGTCGTGGTGGCTGGTTGTTTTCCCCATCTCTCAGCCTACCCAGGCGGTGCACTACATCCAGAGAACCTGCAACAACATTTCGCTCCTCCTATTGCCCTGCAAATGTCTTGCTTTGATGTTCTCGTCAAATTTTTCTGCTATTCCATAAATTCGAAGATTCCATCTCCGACTATACCGGTCATTCTCGTTTACCTTTTGACTCCATTTCAGTGAGTTTCTTCTCCTGCTTTGCAACCTGAATGTTCAATGTTGCGTTCTGCTGCTTCAGAGTTTTTAACTTCCTCAGCACTGAAATCAATCGATTTCTTCAGGTTAACGATACTGACAGTGTTCTTTTACACCAAATTCATGATGTTATCTGTACTCTCTGATTTTAGCCGTGAGGATGCGGACGATGTTGTCCTGTAGCTGGCTCATTGATGGTTCACTTCTCAGCTTCTTTGGAAGTTGCTCCTTAGTTGGGGTATTCGGGTATGAATCGCATTCACCCCCCTTTTTTACACTGCAAACATATGAGTGAGTTTCAACAATGCCTCTTTTCTCCTTGGAAGTTTCAACATCCATTATCTCAGCAACAGTTTGGTCATGTCCTGATTTCATGCTACTAGCTATGAAGACGTTAGCAGGCTAACTTAACGGCACACGCTGAAACGTTTCGATAGCTAGCTTGTTCGTTGGAAATCGTAAAAAATATGTCAATGGTTTGAATAATTACAAAATTATTAATTGTATGGTTAGATATCATTTTTGTGAAAATAACAAATTTGCAACTGCAGTCTAAAACTATAAACTTTGTGAGAAAACTCAAAAATTGTTCCTCAGCTAGAAATGTTCCACCCTCTCATGTCGCCATCTTGACCATGTCACTGATTTCATGGAGCTCTCCTGCGCATCATTTACTTCACAAAATCCCGCAAATGTGAAAGCGCCAGAAATAAACATTGCGAGATTGTAAATATGTGTGAGAGTCAGCGATTTGAAGGCAGAGGCTTTCATCCAAAGCGATGTACTGTAATGCGTACATACATTTGACTTTTGAGTGGCCCGGGGAAATTAGACTTTTTCAAGCTTTTCTAAGCAATTTTTGTATCTCTTTCTTTGTAATACTGTATAATAATTACAGTGGTGCAGTAAATGTAATCTCAATTCAATACGATGTGCATATACTGTACATATAGCCAATATAGCTATTAAACCCATGTTCAGTGACTGTAATCTGTGACGCAAGTGGCCTAATGTGTTTGTGACGTTCCATGGAACCCCGTGGTGTTGTTTAAAACTAGATTCTGATTGGCTTGCAGGTCATTCTACATTGTAAATTATAAATGAAAACGTGTTTTTATATCAGTGTTACAGATTCACATTACCGAGTGTGTCTCAACCCGTACCGCGCTTTTATCTGCCTAAAGGTATCTTCACGCACGACTGGACAGGCCTTTTGGATACGCTTGTCCAAGGTAAGGATATGTGTCAAGCTATAGCCTACTTTTAATGTTTTAGTTCCGAACTCAAGTTACTCCAGTCAAGTGATTAATCGTAAGAGTTAGTTGTTTTGACTGAGCAGTCCAATGGCCAATGCTGTTTTTGGACTATGAGACCCTCGGCTATATACTATGATGAGCCAATAACATGCATAGATTGTGCATTAGGCATTGCACAAGTTAGTGTCTAGGTCAGAATATAAAGTTGCTACTTCCGTCAACTCAAGTTACTCAAGTCAAGTGATTAATCGTAAGAGTTAGTTGTTTTGACTGTCAAAACAAATAACTTTGATGGAATATTCCAAATTACAATGGCAATTATTCATCACAAATTCACAATATTACTTGTATTTCAATGATTCATCCAGGCCCAGGACATAAAGTCTCCTGAAAGCTGTGTAGCAATCATTCCATTGCTGACCCATAGGATGGTAATCACATACATGATTGGCTTCATCTAGAATCATGGATACCTTTCATGTGAGTACTCACACACAATATTTTTTTTACATACCTCAGAAGGAAGATACCTCAATATCTGGAAGCACTGTCTCGTGTACAATTGCTAATGCTATCTCTGAAATGTCTAACAAAATGTTGACTTGATCGTTTCATCAAGACCTTCTCATCACAAGTTGGAACTAGTGGTCAACATTGGGACAATGCAGCCATAAATAACATGGACCAATATTTTCATTGGGGTAAGCACTATATTTCTGATGGGTTTAAAGATTGTATTACATTATCTTACCATAGATATTTTTCCTCTAATTTGGCTCCTGTTCCTCCAACAGTGAGCAAGACCTGCCAGCAGAGCTCACTGGAGCAGGGAGACATGCCGTCATCCTTTTGGCGCCTGACAAAGTACACTTTTTTCCTTCTAAATAACACTATAGTAACATCTTCTGCACAAAGTTACATTCCTAATAAGATTGGTGTTAAGTGAGAAAGAATCCTAAAGATGGTCCAATGGGCATGGTCTGAAGCCTCTCGTCATCTCAGTGTGTTGAACCACCTTATTTCTTGCAGGCTTGAGATTCAGATCCTGCTGAACGATGTTAAGCATTCGATTAACCACATGCAGGGGACGCTGAACACCATGCAGGGGCAGTGTATTGAGTTGCAGACTGCCATGTCTAAGGTAGTGTCAGATGAGTCTCAGATACAGAAGAATAAGTCTATGATGGTATGGTGATAATGATTGAGATGGTCATTATAATAATGATGACTAGCGGTACCCCACCCTAAGGGCGGTAAATCATTGGATCTGATTAATTTACACTAATAATAAGCTATTGTCAACTTCCCGTCTATGCTTATCTTGCTCATTGCTCACTGTCAATTGCTGACTGTTATCCTATGTGTTTAACTATTATTGATTTCTCACAGAAAAATAATTTGATTGCAAATGTACCTGGGGCCATGTAAATAATTGTTAGGCTACTCATCTTGAATCCACCGGTGGCAACTTGTGTGACCATAAAAGTCTGTGTGCGACTGGGCACAGTAAAATAATTTGGTTACTGACCTGCCCTACATCATAGAAGGCCCTTCAAGTCAGAACTAGGAAATTCTGTCAGTGAGCATTATGGGTAATTATCCTACATACTTACATCAAATACTTTATGATAGCATCATCTCCTGTAGTAACAGTGCCATTCCAAACACAATAAATGTGAGAATGAACAAAGATACAAAATATTGCTAAAGTGAAGAAAATCAGCTCAAAATTGTAGGAGGAAATGCCCCTGCAGCAGGGAGGCTTACGGTATTATAATATATTGTAGATAACATTAATATAATTTGTGTATTTACAGTATCATTACACATACAAATGAAAGTATATGCTAGGGATTGATCTACACTGAGTGAACAACACATTAAGAACACCTTCCTATTGAGTTTCCCCCCCTTGGTGGTGGACCATTGTTGATACTCAGGGAAAAGTGTGGAGTGTGAAAATCCCAACAGCATGGCAGTTCTTGACACAAAATTCTACCATACTCTGTTCAAAGGGACTTAATATTTGGTCTTGCCCATTCACCCTCTGAATGACACACATACACAATCCATGTCTCAATTGTCTCAAGCCTTACAATATTTTTTTAACCTGTCTCCTCCTCTTTATCTATACTAATTTAAGTGGATTTAACTAGTGACATCCATAAGGGATTATAGCGTTAACCTGGATTCACCTGGTCAGATATGGGGTACACGGGTATCACATCATTACATACTTGGCCCTACTGCACCTGCATTCCAGCATCTGGAATTGACTCAACATGTTTGAGGTGGGGGATCAATACTTGTGGGGGTAGAATGTATGATTCTGATATGTACAGGTAAGTTCATTGTCTATGTGTGGGGGAGGGGGGTTTGTGTCCGTACTCTGAGGTGTGTTTGAATATGAATGAGCTGCAGTGTTGTGATGTGTCCTATCCCGTCCTTGCAGAGTGATCTTCCTTGGGCTCATAACATGTCTCAGTTGCTCCTCCTTTGGAGGGAGGGGGACACCACCACGGGACAGCCCCTACACTTATCGCTAGAGATCGAACTTCAGACTCCCTCCAAAACCACTGAACCCTTCAACACACCGAAAGAGTTTATGATGCACACCCTTAGAGGGCGCCGGAACAGGATAACTCCCTCCACCCTCACAAAGACATAGAGGAGGAGGAACTATCCAATACCCAGTGAGAGAGAACGAGTGACCTCAATCAAACACAGCCAGAAAGTGGAGGTGGAAGAGGCATTAGATAGATGGAGGAGGTTACCCCAGAGGCCATTCCTCCTGTTCATGTGAGCAAGAAAGAGCAGATGGCTTCTGATCAGCCAAATGGCAGGCAGAGGGAGAGGTCATAGTGATTCACACCCACAGAGAAAGACAACCCACACAAGCTCTTAGTTGAGATGAACCACACAGAGGTAGAGGCAGAGGGCTTTCAGGCCTAGCAAGTCAGCCTGCCAGCTCTAATCCTCAAGTCAAGATTTGTATTCAATAATTGAGAAGTCCCATTTACTTAATGATCATTTTTCACTGTCTTCAACCCCCAAGAACCAGGGTGAGTCTGGGTCACCCTTTTACTGGGCAAATAGAACTTGCATATTGTCAAAGACTAGGCCGAAACGTTAATCTTTTAACCTTGCTTGAATAAAACAATGCATTTTTTATAGTGAGCAAGAGTTGGGCTTTTTCCTTTTCTATGATGATTCAAATATTTGGTTGCACCTCAACTCAACGTTGGTTGAGCGCCCTCCATTTTTGTTGTCAAATAAGACATGTTTTTTTTTAAATGTACAAAGTAAATTATTCAAAGCATCAACATTGGGATGTGTCCCACTTATTTACACAACCTAATCCACACTTGCAAAGTGAAAGTTTATAGAAAAGTTAAGAAATTAAGTAGTAAACAGAAGAAAAGCAGAATTGAGTTCAATTATAATGTGAATAATTTAATGCTCTATGGTTCAATCCCTTTTCTGCAGGTGTGATGAATAATTAATATTGTTCCTCCTCTTCCTTGTGGCAGGCGCAGCAGCACACTGCCCTCCAAAGCCTGCAAAATAATCGCTGGACTGCCCCTTTCCTAGCTCTGCATGGAACATCCAGTGTCACATCCTTGGTGACGTGTGGGGTGACATCCGGGATGACCACAGCAACATCCTCTGGAAAGGGAAAAAAGAGGATCAGAATGTAAACTAATGCAAACCGTAGCTTCTAAACACTGGCCAGTTGAAAGGTTCTACTAAGATGTCATGACAAACGACACCTGTCAGAGTGCTCTCTAAGTGTTACTCACCTGCTTGGATGTCAGCTGGCAGAGTGGCGAAGACGGCCATCGTGAGAATCCTTTCTTCATGTGTGACGTCCACAACCTCCAAGAGGGAAGAGATGGGCTCTGCTTCTGTATTAGGGGTGGTGTCCACCACATTCAGGTGGGAAGAAGCCGGATCTGCCTCTGTGTTAGTGGTAATGTCTTGAACCTCCAGGTGGGAAGAAGCCGGATCTGCCTCTGTGTTAGTGGTGATGTCTTGAACCTCCAGGTGGGAAGAAGCCGGATCTGCCTCTGTCTTAGGGGTGATGTCCTCAACCTCCAGGTGGGAAGAACCCGGATCTGCCTCTGTGTTAGGGGTGATGTCCTCAACCTCCAGGTGGGAAGAAGCCGGGTCTGTATTGTGGGTGAAAACAACAATCCTGATGAGCTCTACTACTACAAGGCACCAAGATGTCATCAGAACAGGCATCTGTCAGAGTGTTCTCTATCATTGCTACTCACCTGCTTGGATGCCAGCTGGTAGTGTGGTGGAAACGGCCACCGTGAGCACAGGGGGGACTGGTAGGGTGGCTGCAGGGGGCTGGAAGCAGCTCTGCACCTCGTCAGCCACAAAGCCACAGACAGAGCTCATATAAAAAGGGCTCAGCAGGTCATCGGTGGAGAAGGACTGACTGATTCTCCCGAGGATCGACCGCACAGAGTCAAAAGCAGCAGCCCGGGAGAAAGGGATGTGAGGGGAAGGGTCCTTTAACATGCAGGAGAGCTTCTCCACTACGGCCGCCACCATGCCCACGGCCATCCCGCTTATTAGGATTGGGTGCTCTGAATGGCCTTCCTCTGGCTGAAGCCACAGGGCCAGGAGGAGCCTGGGCACCACCTCCACCACCACCTGAGATGGGCTGAGCAGGTTGCTACGGGGCTCATTGGACTGCTCGCCCAGAATGCTTCTCACAGCTTTCTCCACGATGCTGTGGACCTTCGGATCGCTGAAATCAACAATAAGGAGAAAACAAAGGTAAACGATGTGCAATGTACTCACTTAGAACACTGTCTTAGTCTGTTTCTGCGTAGTTCCAGATGTGTAGATAAATGGATCAAGTCATATGCAGGGCAGTACAGGAACTCACATGTCAGCTGGGGAGGTGGGGTGCATGGAGCGGCGGAGCTTGCAGAAAGCCTCGTGCTCTATGTTCATCATTTTAGGCAAGTGTTACTTCCCAGGCCCTGCAGTATGAAACAGGAAGTCCCATTGGTGTAATTCACAACAGATCTATTCTGCTGTGCTAACTCGTTGTTGAAAGGCTAGTAAAGAGCTCACTAACTTGTAGTTTGTCTCTAACTCTCATTTCTTACCAGCCCGAGCGAGGTCGTTTCCTTCCTCAGGGTTTCCTTCACACCCTTCAAATAAAACACAGAGCAATTCAACTTTCCTGGCTTCTGATTTTCTGTTGTTTAGTGCATCAAACATGATTTAGAGCTTGTTTATGGAAAAGTGGTTATTTCTGTATTTAATGCTGCAACTTGCTGAAATTGTCCAATGTCTATAATCTAGTTTAAACAGTTCTGCAAAAAAATACTTCCAGAGTGATCAAACATGATTTAGAGCTTGTTTATGAAAGTGGTTTTTCTGTATTTCAATGCTGCAACTTGCTGAAAATTGTTCACAGTGTTCTATATCTAGTTAAACAGTTCTGCAACAAAATACTTCCAGAGTGCAGCAAACATGATTTAGAGCTTGTTTATGGAAAAGTGGTTTTTCTGTATTTCAATGCTGCTTGCTGAAAATGTCCACAGTGTCCTATATTCTAGTTAAACAGTTCTGCAACAATACTTCCAGAGTGCATCAAACATGATTTAGAGCTTGTTTATGGAAAAAAGTGTTTTTCTGTATTTCAATGCTGCAACTTGCTGAAAATTGTCCACAGTGTCCTATAATCTAGTTTAAACAGTTCTGCAAACAAAATACTTCAGAGTGCAAATATTGATTTAGAGCTTGTTTATGGAAAAGTGGTTATTTCTGTCATTTCAATGTTGCAACTTGCTGAAAATTGTCAAATGTTCCTTTCATCTAAATAGAAGACTGCAAAAATACTTCCAGAGTGCATAAAATGATTTAGAGCTTGTTTATGGAAAAGTGGTTATTTCTGTTTCAATGTTGCAACTTGCTGAAAATGTCACAATGTTTTTCATCTCAAATAGAACAGCACAGCAAAAATTGGACATCCAGAGTGCATCAAACATGATTTAGAGCTTGTTTATGGAAAGTGGTTATTTCTGTATTTCAATGCTGCAACTTGCTGAAAATTGTCCACAGTGTATAATCTAGTTTAAACAGTTTGCAAACAAAATACTTCAGAGTGCATCAAACATGATTTAGAGCTTGTTTATGGAAAAGTGTTATTTCTGTATTTCAATGCTGCAACTTGCTGAAAATGTCCCAATGTTATTATTCAAATAGACATGAAGCAAAATACTTCCAGAGTGCATCAATATTTTAGAGCTTGTTTATGGAAAAGTGGTTATTTCTGTATTTCAATGTTGCAACTTGCTGAAATTGTCCACAAGTGTATAATTAGTTTAAACAGTTCTGCAAAGCAAAATACTTAGAGTGCATCAAACATGATTTAGAGCTTGTTTATGGAAAAGTGTTTTCTTGTATTTCAATGTGCAACTTGCTGAAAATTGTCCACAATGTTTCATTTATCTCAATTAGACAGCAAGCAAAATTGGACTCCAGAGTGATCAACATGATTTAGAGCTTGTTTATGGAAAAGTGGTTATTTCTGTTTCAATGCTGCAACTTGCTGAAAATTGTCACAGTGTTCATATCTCTAGTTTAAACGTTCTGCAAATAAAATACTCCAGGTGCAGCAAACATGATTTAGAGCTTGTTTATGGAAAAAGTTATTTTCTGTATTTCAATGCTGCAATTGCTGAAAATGTCCACGTGTCTATAATCTAGTTTAAACAGTTCTGCAAACAAAATACTTCCAGAGTGCAGCAAATATTGATTTAGAGCTTGTTTATGGAAAAGTGGTTATTTCTGCATTTCAATGTTGCAACTTGCTGAAAATGTCACAATGTTCATTTAATATCAGTTTAAACAGTTCTGCAAAAAATTACTTCAGAGTGCAGCAAACATGATTTAGAGCTTGTTTATGGAAAGTGGTTATTTCTGTATTTCAATGCTGCAACTTGCTGAAATTGTCCACAGTGTTCCTATATCTAGTTTAAACAGTTCTGCAAATAAAATATTCCAGGGTGCAGAAATATTGATTTAGAGCTTGTTTATGGAAAAGTGGTTATTTCTGCATTTCAATGTTGCAACTTGCTGAAAACTGTCCACAAGTTTCATTCTTATCTCATAGACAGCACAGCAAAAATTGGACATCCAGAGTGCATAAACATGATTTAGAGCTTGTTTATGGAAAGTGTGGTTATTTCTGTATTTCAATGCTGCAACTTGCTGAAAATTGTCAGTGTTCTATAATCTAGTTTAAACAGTTCTGCAACAAATACTTCAGAGTGCATCAAAAATGATTTAGAGCTTGTTTATGAAAAAAGTGTTTTCTGTATTTCAATGCTGCAACTTGCTGAAAATTGTCCACAGTGTTCTATAATTAGTTTTAAACAGTTCTGCAAAAAATACTTCCAGGGTGCAGCAATATTGATTTAGAGCTTGTTTATGGAAAGTGGTTATTTCTGTATTTCAATGCTGCAACTTGCTGAAAATTGTCCACAGTGTCCTATAATCTAGTTTAAACAGTTTGCAAAAATATTTCAGAGTGCAGCAAACATTGATTTAGAGCTTGTTTATGGAAAAGTGGTTATTTCTGTATTTCAATGCTGCAACTTGCTGAAAATTGTCCAAGTGTCCTATATCTAGTTTAAACAGTTCTGCAAAAAATACTTCCAGGGTGCAGCAAATATTGATTTAGAGCTTGTTTATGGAAAAGTGGTTATTTCTGCATTTCAATGCTGCAACTTGCTGAAAATGTCCACAGTGTTATTTCATTCAAATAGAGCTGCAAAATTGGACATCCAGAGTGCATCAAACATGATTTAGAGCTTGTTTATGGAAAAGTGGTTTTCTGAATTTCAATGTTGCACTTGCTGAAAATGTCCACAATGTTCATTTTTCTCAGTAGACAGCACAGCAAAAATTGGACATCGAGTGCATCAAACATGATTTAGAGCTTGTTTATGGAAAGTGGTTATTTCTGTATTTCAATGCTGCAACTTGCTGAAATTGTCCAGTGTCCTATAATCTAGTTTAAACAGTTCTGCAAAAAACAAATACTTCCAGAGTGCGCAAATATGATTTAGAGCTTGTTTATGGAAAAGTGGTTATTTCTGTATTTCAATGCTGCAACTTGCTGAAAATTGTCACAGTGTCCTATAATCTAGTTTAAACAGTTTGCAAACAAAATACTTCCAGGGTGCAGAAATATTGATTTAGAGCTTGTTTATGGAAAAGTGGTTATTTCTGTATTTCAATGCTGCAACTTGCTGAAAATTGTCCAAGTGTCCTATATTAGTTTAAACAGTTCTGCAACAAAATATTCCGGGTGCAGCAATATTGATTTAGAGCTTGTTTATGGAAAGTGGTTATTCTGCTTTCAATGTTGCAACTTGCTGAAAACTGTCCACAATGTTCTTTCATCTAATAGACAGCACAGAAAAATTGGACTCAGAGTGCATCAACATGATTTAGAGCTTGTTTATGGAAAAGTGGTTATTTTGCATTTCAATGTTGCACTTGCTGAAAACTGTCCACAATGTTCATTTCTTCTCAAATAGACAGCACAGCAAAATTGGACATCCAGAGTGCATAAACATGATTTAGAGCTTGTTTATGGAAAAGTGTTTATTTCTGTATTTCAATGCTGCAACTTGCTGAAATTGTCCACAGTGTCCTTAATCTAGTTTAAACAGTTCTGCAACAAAATACTTCGAGTGCATCAAACATGATTTAGAGCTTGTTTATGGAAAAGTGGTTTTCTGTATTTCAATGCTGCAACTTGCTGAAAATTGTCACAGTGTTCTATATCTAGTTAAACAGTTCTGCAAAAAAATATTCAGGGTGCAGCAAATATTGATTTAGAGCTTGTTTATGGAAAAGTGGTTATTTCTGTATTTCAATGCTGCAACTTGCTGAAATTGTCCACAGTGTTATAATCTAGTTTAAACAGTTCTGCAAACAAAATACTTCCAGGTGCAGCAAAATATGATTTAGAGCTTGTTTTGGAAAGTGGTTATTTCTGTATTTCAATGCTGCAACTTGCTGAAAATTGTCCACAGTGTCCTATAATCTAGTTTAAACAGTTCTGCAAACAAAATATTCCAGGGTGCAGCAATATTGATTTAGAGCTTGTTTATGGAAAAGTGGTTATTTCTGCATTTCAATGTTGCAACTTGCTGAAATGTCCAATGTTCTTATATCTCAAATAGACAGCACAGCAAAATTGGACTCCAGAGTGCATCAAACATGATTTAGAGTTGTTTATGGAAGTGGTTATTTGTATTTCAATGCTGCAACTTGCTGAAAATGTCCACAGTGTTAATTTATCTAAATAGAGCAAGCAAAGGACTCAGAGTGCATCAAACATGATTTAGAGCTTGTTTATGGAAAAGTGGTTATTTTGTATTTCAATGCTGCAACTTGCTGAAATTGTCCACAGTGTCCTATATCTAGTTTTAACAGTTCTGCAAACAAAATACTTCCAGAGTGCAGCAATTGATTTAGAGTTGTTTATGGAAAAGTGGTTATTTCTGTATTTCAATGCTGCAACTTGCTGAAATTGTCCACAGTGTCCTATAATCTAGTTTAAACAGTTCTGCAAACAAAATACTTCAGGGTGCAGCAAATATTGATTTAGAGCTTGTTTTGGAAAGTGGTTATTTCTGCATTTCAATGTTGCAACTTGCTGAAAACTGTCCACAATGTTCATTTCATCTCAAATAGACAGCACAGCAAAAATTGGACATCCAGAGTGCATCAAACATGATTTAGAGCTTGTTTATGGAAAAGTGGTTATTTCTGCATTTCAATGTTGCAACTTGCTGAAAATGTCCACATGTTCATTTCATCTCAATAGACAGCACAGCAAAAATTGGACATCCAGAGTGCATCAACATGATTTAGAGCTTGTTTATGGAAAAGTGGTTATTTCTGTATTTCATGCTGCAACTTGCTGAAAATTGTCCAGTGTCCTATAATCTAGTTTAACAGTTCTGCAAACAAATACTTCAGAGGTGATCAAAATGATTTAGAGCTTGTTTATGAAAAAAGTGTTTTCTGTATTTCAATGCTGCAACTTGCTGAAATTGTCCAAGTGTTCCTATCATCTAGTTTAAACAGTTCTGCAAACAAATACTTCAGGGTGCAGCAATATGATTTAGAGCTTGTTTATGGAAAGTGGTTATTTCTGTATTTCAATGTTGCAACTTGCTGAAAATTGTACAGTGTTCTTTCATTCTGTTTAACAGCAAAAAATAATTCAGAGTGCAGCAAATATGATTTAGAGCTTGTTTATGGAAAAGTGGTTATTTCTGTATTTCAATGTTGCAACTTGCTGAAAATGTCCACAATGTTCATCTTAATTCAAATAAGAAGAAGCAAAAATTACATCCAGAGTGCATCAAACATGATTTAGAGCTTGTTTATGGAAAAGTGGTATTTCTGTATTTCAATGCTGCAACTTGCTGAATTGTCACGTGTTCCTATAATCTAGTTTAACAGTTCTGCAAAAAAATACTTCCAGGTGCGCAAATATGATTTAGAGCTTGTTTATGGAAAAGTGGTTATTTCTGTATTTCAATGTTGCAACTTGCTGAAAACTGTCCAATGTTATTTCATTCAAATAGCAGCACAGCAAAAATGGACATCAGAGTGCATCAACATGATTTAGAGCTTGTTTATGGAAAAGTGGTTATTTCTGTATTTCAATGCTGCAACTTGCTGAAAATTGTCCACAGTGTCCTATAATCTAGTTTAAACAGTTTCTGCAACAAAATACTTCAGAGTGCATCAAAATTGATTTAGAGCTTGTTTATGGAAAAAAAGTTTTTCTGTATTTCAATGCTGCAACTTGCTGAAAATTGCCACAGTGTCCCTATCATCTAGTTAAAGTTCTGCAACAAATATTCCAGGGTGCAGCAATATTGATTTAGAGCTTGTTTATGGAAAAGTGGTTATTTCTGTATTTCAATGCTGCAATTGCTGAAAATTGTCCACAGTGTCTATAATCTAGTTTAAACAGTTTTGCAACAAAATACTTTAGAGTGCAGCAAATATGATTTAGAGCTTGTTTATGGAAAGTGGTTATTTCTGTATTTCAATGCTGCAATTGCTGAAAATTGTCCAAGTGTTCTATATCTAGTTTAACATTTGCAAACAAAATACTCCAGGGTGCAGCAAACATTGATTTAGAGCTTGTTTATGGAAAGTGGTTATTTCTGTATTCAATGCTGCAACTTGCTGAAAGTGTCACAGTGTCCTATCATCTAGTTTCAACAGTTTGCAAAAATACTTCAGGGTGCAGCAAATATTGATTTAGAGCTTGTTTATGGAAAAGTGGTTATTTTGTATTTCAATGCTGCAACTTGCTGAAAATTGTCCACAGTGTCCTATAATTAGTTTAAAAGTTCTGCAAACAATACTTCCAGAGTGCAGCAATATTGATTTAGAGCTTGTTTATGGAAAAGTGGTTATTTCTGTATTTCAATGCTGCAACTTGCTGAAAACTGTCACATGTTCATTTCATCTCAATAGAAGACAGCAAAATGGACATCCAGAGTGCATACATGATTTAGAGCTTGTTTATGAAAAGTGGTTATTTCTGTATTTCAATGCTGCAACTGCTGAAATTGTCCACAGTGTCCTATAAATTAGTTTAACAGTTCTGCAAACAAAATATTTCAGGGTGAGCAAATATTGATTTAGAGCTTGTTTATGGAAAAGTGGTTATTTCTGTATTTCAATGCTGCAACTTGCTGAAATTGTCCACAGTGTCCTATAATCTGTTTAAACAGTTTGAAAAATACTTCCAGGGTGCAGAATATTGATTTAGAGTTGTTTATGGAAAGTGGTTATTTCTGCATTTCAATGTTGCATTGCTGAAACTGTCACATGTTCATTTCATCTCAAATAGACAGCAAAGCAAAATTGGACATCAGAGTGCATCAAACATGATTTAGAGTTGTTTATGGAAAAGTGGTTATTTTGTATTTCAATGTTGAACTTGCTGAAAAGTGTCCCAATGTTCATTTCATCTAAATGACACACAGCAAAATTGGACATCAGAGTGCATCAACATGATTTAGAGCTTGTTTATGGAAAAGTGTTTTTTTCTGTTTTCAATGCTGAAACTTGCTGAAAATTGTCACAGTGTTCTTAATCTAGTTAAACAGTTCTGCAACAAATAATTTCAAGGGTGCAGAAATATTGATTTAGAGCTTGTTTATGGAAAAGTGGTTATTTTCTGTATTTCATGCTGCAACTTGCTGAAATTGTCCACAGTGTCCTATAATTAGTTTAAAACAGTTCTGCAAACAAATATTTCAGAGTGCAGCAAATATGATTTAGAGCTTGTTTATGGAAAGTGGTTTTTTTGTTTCAATGCTGCAACTTGCTGAAATTGTCCACAGTGTCCTATAATCTAGTTTAAACAGTTCTGCAACAGATAAAACGACACAGAGTTACACATGGAGTAAAAACAAACATACAGTCAATAATGCAGTATAAACAAGTCTATATACAATGTGAGCAAATGAGGTGAGAAGGGAGGTAAAGGCAAAAAAGGCCATGATGGCAAAGTAAATACAATATAGCAAGTAAAATACTGGAATGGTAGTTTTGCAATGGAAGAATGTGCAAAGTAGAAATAAAAAATAATGGGGTGCAAAGGAGCAAAATAAATAAATAAATAAAAATTAAATACAGTTGGGAAAGAGGTAGTTGTTTGGGCTAAATTATAGGTGGGCTATGAACAGGTGCAGTAATCTGTGAGCTGCTCTGACAGTTGGTGCTTAAAGCTAGTGAGGGAGATAAGTGTTTCCAGTTTCAGAGATTTTTGTAGTTCGTTCCAGTCATTGGCAGCAGAGAACTGGAAGGCGAGGCGGCCAAAGAAAGAATTTGTTTTGGGGGTGACTAGAGAGATATACCTGCTGGAGCGTGTGCTACAGGTGGGAGATGGTGACCAGCGAGCTGAGATAAGGGGGGACTTTACCTAGATGGATGAAGGGGAGTTAAAGAAATATTTTAAAACATTGAGAGAATTGAGACACGGATTGTGTGTGTCATTCAGAGGGTGATTTGGCAAGAGAAAAGATTTAACTGCCTTTGAACGGGGTATGTTAGTAGGTGCCAGGCGTACTGGGTTAAGTGTGTCAAGCACTGCAACACTGCTGGTTTTTTTCATGCTCAACAGTTTCCCATGTGTCTCAAGAATGGTCCACCACCCAAAGGACGTCCAGCCAACTTGACACAACATGGGCAGCACCCTTGTGGAACACTTAGGGCAGCTTGTAGAGTCCATGCCCAGACGAAATGAGGCTGTTCTGAGGGAAAAAGGTTGTGCAACTCAATATTAAGAAGATGTTCCTAATGTTTTGTGCACTCAGTGTATGTCATCCTACATGTTTTTAAATAGTACATTATCACATATCACAGTACAAAACCATATAAGTGAGGGCCTGTAGTATCTGTAAATCAACTAAACGTTGTTTTTTATTTCCATATGCAGATAATAAAGCATCATTGTTCATGTAATATTCTAATATATGCATTATACCTCCAGGAAGAGGAAATGGTCATAAAATCAAATAGATGAAAAGACAGAAACAAAAATGTTTTTGAACTACAACTTATTTTATTTTAAAAATGTCAAATTCAGTGCAAAGTAATGTAGTGCATTGGTGTCTAGATCCCTGTTGGGTGGCAAAGTGTCACAAGAATCCTGTGGGGAGAGAAAACAAGAGAATACATTAAATTAATGGGTGTTAACTAATCAGGGTTCAACAAAGCACTTCAAGTCCTCAATTCCTTCAAAAGAGAGAGAGAAGGAGAAAGGAGTATGGTCCCTGCAGTAGGACTACATGCTGGCCATGAGGTTCTCCAAGTGGTACTCCAGGAGGCTGGAGAGCTCAGTGACCAGAGACTCTGGGTTAAACTACCAGGCCAGCTGCTGGCCAAACATGTCATCTAGCAGAGCCATCAGCCCGCCCTGTAGAGAACACCACACAACACATAGAAAATGGCTCTGAGGTACTAGCTTATCAAGAGGAGAGAGACAATTAGAAATACTCCCCCTAAAATGGCATTGGGACCTGGTTAACCATGGATAAGGAAGTAAACAGGAAGTAACCTCTTGACTCTTACATTGAGCAGCAGCAGGTATCTGTCAGCCTCTGGCTCCATGTTGGCAGCAGTGGGCAGGAAGGAGTACAGGAGAGCGTACAGACGCTCCACGAACCCACCAGGGTGCTAAAGGAAACAAAGGAGGAGAAAAGAGAATAGAAGAGATGAGGAATTTAAGTGAAACTGCTAATAGAGAGAGATCAAAACATGCACCAGTGAGATGCTACTTACCACCATCAGGGACTTCTGAGCTGTCATCAACCCAAACAGCACCAGCTCAAAGAGGACATCTATCATGTTCACATGATGGATCTAGGACAAGAAAACACGTTTGGAGAAAATAGGAATGATTTCATAAATATCAGCTACTGTGATGTATAAAAGACATGCATGTGGAAGAACTCAGTGAGACTTGAAAGAGTTAATGAACTCACCTTTGCCTCAGCCAGCTCCCTCTCAATGTCATTCCGCTTGGAGGGGTCACTCAGGTAGTCCACAAAGTCGTTATAGGTACGAATGAATTTGGCCTCGTCCTATGACAATGAAAATAGCATCTTAGTGAACAGAACACATTTCCCCTTAGGGATGCTCTAATTCCCTTGAAAGAGAATGAGTTAGTGAGTTACCATGTGGTTGGCCTGAACCAAAGCGCCCAGGAGGACCTTTCCCGCCACAAACAGATGGTTCCTGCTCAGGGTGGAACCAAGCAGGGTCTAGGAAAGAGGGAAGAGTTAGGATGACACATCTTCCTCAAGGAGAACAAGAAGTCACAGAGAGAAAAAGAAAAGTGAGTCCACTCACAGTGAAGGCCTGGCGCAGGGAGACGAGCCTCAGGGCGATGTCCTCCACTCTCTTGGTGGTAAGGTAGAGGCTGTGAAAGGGAGGGAATGGAGCATGTCAACCATTAGAGTCAATGGGGGATAACAGCATTATGACCACTATCCTTCCGCATCTGACAAGCCCAGACTACACAGACATTTAGAGGAACTCACTTTAGCAGAGGAACCTCCCTCTCCCCAGGCAGCAGGTCCTCCTCCCAGCCCTACGACAACAAAACAAGCATTCAAAATCAGTGACCAGTGCAATGACATAACAAACAATCGGTCAATGGAAGGATCTTAATGCTCCTAGTCAATAGTATGTGTGTGTAACGTCTGACCTCATAGCAGTTGTGGCCCTCAGGCTCTGAGAACAACACATTAAGAACACCTTCCTATTGAGTTCCCCCCCCTTGGTGGTGGACCATTGTTGATACTCAGGGAAAAGTGTTGAGTGTGAAAAACCCAACAGCATGGCAGTTCTTGACACAAAATTCTACCATACTCTGTTCAAAGGGACTTCAATATTTGGTCTAGCCCATTCACCCTCTGAATGACACACATACACAATCCATGTCTCAATTGTCTCAAGCCTTACAATATTTTTTTTACCTGTCTCCTCCTCTTTATCTATACTAATTTAAGTGGATTTAACTAGTGACATCCATAAGGGATTATAGCGTTAACCTGGATTCACCTACTCATTTAAGGGTTTTTCTTTATTTTTACAATTGTTTACATTTTAGAATAATAGTGAAGACATCAAAACTATGAAATAGCACAATTGGAATCACGTAGTAAGAAAAAAGTGTTAAACAAATCAAAATATATTTTATATTTGAGAATCTTTGAAGTAGCCATCCTTTTCCTTGACCACTTTGCACACTCTTGGCATTCTCTCCAACCTTTTCATGAGGTAGTCACCTGGAATGTTTTTCAATTAACAGGTGTACCTTCTTAAAAGTTTGTGGAATTTCTTTCCTTCTTAGAGCGTTTGAACCAACAGGTTGGGTTGTGACAAGGTAGGGATGGTTTTCAGAAGATATCCCTATTTGGTAAAAGACCAAGTCCATATTATGCCAAGAACCGCTCAAATAAGCAAAGAGAAACAACATTGTTACTTAAGTCATGAAGGTGAGTCAATACGGAATATTTCAAGAACTTTGAAAGATTCTTCTAGTGCAGTCGCAAAAACCATGAACCGCTATGATGAAACTGGCTCTCATGAGGAAGACTCAGAGTTACCTTTGCTGCAGAGGATAAGTTCAGTAGAGTGAACTGCACCTCAGATTGGAGCCCAAATACATTCTTCACAGAGTTCAAGAAACACACACATCTCAACATGCACTGTTCAGAGGAGACTGCGTGAATCAGGACTTCATGGTCGAATTGCTCCATTGAAACCACTACTAAAGGACGGACTCCAATAATAAGAAGAGACTTGCTTGGACCAAGAAACACGAGCAATGGACCTTAGACTGGTGGAAATCTGTCCTTTGGTCTGATGAGTCCAAATTGGAGATATTTGCCTTTCAATGTGTGTGTAAAGACTCCAGGGTGTTTACTTGGGTCTACTCTTCATTATAAAACTATTTGTTGAATGGTTTAAAATCCATCAGAAGCTGAATAAGTCTTGATGGGGACAGAGCTTGTTTTGACAAGGAAAGTGAAAAGGACTGAGGGAAAGTAAAATGGAAAATACATGGAAGAACCTCAAAGAACATTACATTTTCAAGATCGTGTAACATCAAACATAACATCAAAATGCATCTTATATTCCTGCCCTTACAGAAAAACCACATGATTTCAACTGACATTTTATGTGAAATCATGTGAAAACATGTTTTGGAACACAACGTGATCACATTTTCACATGTGTAGTTTAATGTAATCACATGTTGCTTTACATGTTATCACATTATCTTCACATAAGATTACATTAAAACATGTTTTTGGAACACTTCCCGTGTTCATGTGAAATTCATGTGTTTTTTGCGTAAACACCCTGCAGTTCCACACTCAAGGATCTTAATAATGCTTTAAATGCACATGTATGATTGTGCATGTGTAATGGGTTGAAAACAAAGTCACTAAAAACAGACACCCATTTATTATTTATCCCCCCTAATTGTTTCTGTATTTGTCTTAATGAATCTTAATGGGATTTTCTACATACTTTATCGTCAGCAGTCCATCAGGCCAATAGATGGCACTGTTGCACTGTTGTAGCAGGAGAAACAGCAAGTTCAGGCCAAGCGCTCACCATCTGCAGAATAAGGACCAGAACTTTACAGAGGTAAACTGTGTCTGTTCTTTTACTATTACAGGTATGTAACAGCACTTCAAACGTTCAAATATATACACACTATGTAATAACATGCTATTTAATAACTTTGGCAAGATATTATCACGTTAGGAAAGGTTTTGTTTTGGCTTTGTGTCGAACTGAGTGAGAGAAGAACGTGATTTACATTGAGTGGGAGTATATGTTAGCTTGATGCTAGCTGAGGTAAAAAAACAAACATTTACGAGTCACATAGACTATGTTTACTGAGTAGCTGACTTGTACTGGATATAGTCTAGGATATTTTTTTATCAAGAATCCATTTGTTAGGGATTTCTGAGTTGGTTTTACATGTCATTAGTTGTTTTGGGTAAAAGGTGGAAGTTTAGTCGTGTTTCTTATACCAATCACATCCTCTCAGATCTCCACAAGTACATAGGGATTAGTTGTCCATTTGGGATAGGACTGCAGGCCATCTATCCCACCTCACACCTTTACACACCTGGTTATCCATCCTTCTAGCTCTATAGGCCACAGTAGCATAGGTTACAGGTTTGTAGTCAAGCCACAGATTTCAGGTGAGATCCCATGATACACTCAAATCAAATCAAATTTTATTTGTCACAAACACATGGTTAGCAGATGTTAGTGCGAGTGTAGCGAAATGCTTGTGCTTCTAGTTCCGACAATGCAGTAATAACCAACAAGTAATCTAGCTAACAATTCCAAAACTACTACCTTATAGACACAAGTGTAAGTGGATAAAGGATATGTACATAAAGATATATGAATGAGTGATGGTACAGAGCGGCATAGGCAAGATACAGTAGATGGTATTGAGTGCAGTATATACATATGAGATGAGTATGTAAACGAAGTGGCATAGTTAAAGTGACTACTGATACATGTATTACATAAGGATACAGTAGATGATATAGAGTACAGTATATACGTATACATATGAGATGAATAATGTAGGGTATGTAAACATTATATTAGGTAGCATTGTTTAAAGTGGCTAGTGATATATTTTACATCATTTCCCATCAATTCCCATTATTAAAGTGGCTGGAGTTGAGTCAGTGTGTTGGCAGCAGCCACTCAATGTTAGCTTCTATCTCAGTCTGATGGCCTTGAGATAGAAGCTGTTTTTCAGTCTCTCAGTCCCAGCTTTGATGCACCTGTACTGACCTCGCCTTCTGGATGATAGCGGGGTGAACAGGCAGTGGCTCAGGTGGTTGTTGTCCTTGATGATCTTTATGGCCTTCCTGTGACATCGGGTGGTGTAGGTGTCCTGTAGGGCAGGTAGTTTGCCCCCGGTGATGCGTTGTGCAGACCTCGCTACCCTCTGGAGAGCCTTACGGTTGTAGGCGGAGCAGTTGCCGTACCAGGCAGTGATACAGCCCGACAGGATGCTCTCGATTGTGCCTCAACAACACAACAACACGATTCTCATGAATAACCATTAAGCCATTTGCTAAGATTTCCCTCATTTTCAAATGTGGAAATCTGTTGTCACTCTTACCCTGACGGATAGCTCCAGGCACTTTTTTGGTCCTATCTGAGGCATTTTTAAATTCATGTCAAAATGGACACTCTTAAAGTCTGCAGGGTAATCGAACTGGCCACATCTAAAGTCATTGGTGAGAAACCTTGTTAAACCCTAAAAGAAAAAGTAAAAATACGATTGCATTGAAAATAACCATTAAGTCATTCAGGTCGCAGACTCCCCTTTAGGCATGGTTTGAAACCCACTCCTGACAACTTTTTAGCGCCTGCATGTCATGCACCTTTGTAAAATCCAGTTGAAAAATAAATGACTTAAGGTAATGTAAATGATACCTAGTTAATATGAGTAGTGAATAACTATCGTATTTTTAATATTCTGCAAAAACAGCTAGTTGATGAGAGGCTGAAAGAGAATTGCAAGAATCGCGCAATTTCACAGGCGGGCCACAAACAGGCGAATAACAAAAAGCATCTCAGAAAGCACAACTCGTCGGTCGTTGTCAGTGGATTGTATTGGCGGGAAGAACAAAAATATCGTCTGCAGGGTAATCGAAGTTGCCACATCTAAAGTCAAGCCACAGGTCTGTAGAGAAATGCTATTTCTTATGTAGGTGACCAAACTATTGTTAAGGGGGGGCTACAACTCAGAGTTGAGCCTGTGGGGTCCCCTACAGGATAGCTCCCGCATTACACTAATGGCCAAAACCAGCGCACACACACATGATCTCCGTTGTAGCTGAACGTTGAATGCCCGAAGAGGATTCTACGATGACGGACAGACAACTGAGCCAATGGCGGAAGACTACAGACTACACCCCAGCTGAACCAATCCAAAGATCCGATCTTCCAGAATCAACCTACTTTCTGTTCTATATATAAGTGGTGTACTGATTGTATCGGCCTCTTCTTCGTCTGCGTTTCCGTACGAACCAGCGGGAGAGCCGTAATTACGCTGTTCTAGATATCTTCACTCTGAATAAACTGTAGCTTGTCATACAATTTACCACCTTGTCTGAATCGATCCTTGACCGACTCGCCCGTCTACATATCCAATTTCTAACAGGTCACAGGTGAGCTGCCTTGTTAAACCCTAAAAATAAATAATAACACGATTGCGTTGAAAATACCCATTAAGCCATTTGTTAAGATTTCCCCCATGTGGACCTGTTGTCACTCTTACCCTGATGATTGCTGATATTTCCATACACTTTTTCGGTCTTATCTGAGGAATTTTATCATTTATATCAGAATGGCCATATTCTGAGGCCAGTTTAGCGTTCATTCAATGACGATTTACTACTCTTTTCCATTGAAGGCCATATTGAGGTTAAATCAATGACTGGAGTTTTTCATTGATAAAAATAAATGACTATTGAAAGTGCAAGTCGGTATCGTGCATACATTTACTGGTCTCTGTGGTGATTTTAGAAGGCTGTGCCTATTTCTACTTTTACCCCATACTCTTTAACCCGATACCCAGGTACTGTACTGTAGTCAGGATGGCCGAGCGGTCTAAGGCGCTGCGTTCAGGTCGCAGTCTCCCATGGAGGCGTGGGTTCAAATCCCACTTCTGACAGTTGTTTAGTGCCTCTCAGGAGTCATGCTGCTTAGCAGTAATAATAAGATGATGAAATAACAATTTATAATAAACACTCTCAAATGAAAACCTTCTGGAGCTGACCAAAGATCAAGGAAATTAGAAAACAGCTGTACTTAATAATGAATGAGGGGAACAATTCATTTTATTGTATTATAATGAGTTAATGAGTTACTGCATTGTCTTTCAGTTGTAAAATTATCACTTTCTGTAGGCTATGCCTGGTGGCCCATTCACTGCTGACAAGACTGTTGTCGTGGCCGAGTGGTTAAGGCGATGGACTAGAAATCCATTAGGATCTTCCTGCGCAGGTTCGAATCCTGCCGACAACGAAATTGAATTTTCTTGACCCCTCCGGAGGTTGAAGTTTAGTCGTGTTTCTTATACCAATCATATCCTCTCAGATCTCCACAAGTACATAGGGATTAGTTGTCCATTTGGGATAGGATCCCACCTCACACCTTTACACACCTGGTTATCCATCCTTCTAGCTCTATAGGCCACAGTAGCATAGGTTACAGGTTTGTAGTCAAGCCACAGATTTCAGGTGAGATCCCATGATACACTCAACAATACAACAACACGATTCTCATGAATAACCATTAAGCCATTTTCTAAGATTTCCCCCATTTTGACATGTGGAAACCTGTTGTCACTCTTACCCTGACGGATAGCTCCAGACACTTTTTTGGTCCTATCTGAGGCATTTTTAAATTCATGTCAAAATGGCCATATTCTGAAGACACTCTTAAAGTCTGCAGGGTAATCGAACTGGCCACATCTAAAGTCAAGCCACAGGTCACAGGTGAGCTGCCTTGTTAAACCCTAAAAATAAATAATAACACGATTGCGTTGAAAATACCCATTAAGCCATTTGTTAAGATTTCCCCCATGTGGACCTGTTGTCACTCTTACCCTGATGATTGCTGATATTTACAGACACTTTTTCGGTCTTATCTGAGGAATTTTATCATTTATATCAGAATGGCCATATTCTAAGGCAAGTTTAGCGTTCATTCAATGACGATTTACTACTCTTTTCCATTGAAGGCCATATTGAGGTTAAATCAATGACTGGAGTTTTTCATTGATAAAAACAAATGACTATTGAAAGTGCAAGTCGGTATCGTGCATAAATTTACTGGTCTCTGTGGTGATTGTGTTGCTGTGCCTATTTCTACTTTTACCCCATACTCTTTAACCCGATACCCAGGTACTGTGCTGTAGTCAGGATGGCCGAGTGGTCTAAGGCGCTGCGTTCAGGTCGCAGTCTCCCATGGAGGCGTGGGTTCAAATCCCACTTCTGACACTTGTTTAGTGCCTCTCAGGAGTCATGCTGCTTAGCAGTAATAATAAGATGATGAAATAACAATTTATAATAAACACTCTGAAATGAAAACCTTCTGGAGCTGACCAAAGATCAAGGAAATTAGAAAACAGATGTACTTAATAATGAATGAGGGGAACAATTCATTTTATTGCATTATAATGAGTTAATGAGTTACTGCATTGTCTTTCAGTTGTAAAATTATCACTTTCTGTAGGCTATGCCTGGTGGCCCATTCACTGCTGACAAGACTCTTGTCGTGGCCGAGTGCTTAAGGCGATGGACTAGAAATCCACTAGGATCTTCCTGCGCAGGTTCGAATCCTGCCGACAACGAAATTGAATTTTCTTGACCCCTCCGGAGGTTGAAGTTTAGTCGTGTTTCTTATACCAATCATATCCTCTCAGATCTCCACAAGTACATAGGGATTAGTTGTCCATTTGGGATAGGATCCCACCTCACACCTTTACACACCTGGTTATCCATCCTTCTAGCTCTATAGGCCACAGTAGCATAGGTTACAGGTTTGTAGTCAAGCCACAGATTTCAGGTGAGATCCCATGATACACTCACGATTCTCATGATTCTCATGAATAACCATTAAGCCATTTTCTAAGATTTCCCCCATTTTGACATGTGGAAACCTGTTGTCACTCTTACCCTGACGGATAGCTCCAGACACTTTTTTGGTCCTATCTGAGGCATTTTTAAATTCATGTCAAAATGGCCATATTCTGAAGACACTCTTAAAATCTGCATGGTAATCGAACTGGCCACATCTAAAGTCAAGCCACAGGTCACAGGTGAGCTGCCTTGTTAAACCCTAAAAATAAATAATAACACGATTGCGTTGAAAATACCCATTAAGCCATTTGTTAAGATTTCCCCCATGTGGACCTGTTGTCACTCTTACCCTGATGATTGCTGATATTTACAGACACTTTTTCGGTCTTATCTGAGGAATTTTATCATTTATATCAGAATGGCCATATTCTGAGGCCAGTTTAGCGTTCATTCAATGACGATTTACTACTCTTTTCCATTGAAGGCCATATTGAGGTTAAATCAATGACTGGAGTTTTTCATTGATAAAAACAAATGACTATTGAAAGTGCAAGTCGGTATCGTGCATAAATTTACTGGTCTCTGTGGTGATTGCGTTGCTGTGCCTATTTCTACTTTTTCCCCATACTCTTTATCCCGATACCCAGGTACTGTGCTGTAGTCAGGATGGCCGAGCCGTCTAAGGCGCTGCGTTCAGGTCGCAGTCTCCCATGGAGGCGTGGGTTCACATCCCACTTCTGACAGTTGTTTAGTGCCTCTCAGGAGTCATGCTGCTTAGCAGTAATAATAAGATGATGAAATAACAATTTATAATAAACACTCTCAAATGCAAACCTTCTGGAGCTGAGCAAAGATCAAGGAAAATAAGAAAACAGCTCTACTTAATAACAAATGAATGAGGGGAACATTTCATGATGTACCAATACTATTAATGTACTGGTACCGAATACAAAACATGAGTGTACAAAACATTCACAGTGATGATGGCCCATGTTGACTCCAATGCTTCCCACAGTTGTGTCAAGTTGGCTGTATGTCTTTTGAGTGGTGGACCATTCTTGATACACACGGGAAACTGTTGAGCGTAAAAAATACAGCAGCGGTGCAGTTCTTGACACAAACTGGTACCCCTGGCACCGACTACCATGCCCCGTTGAAAGGCACGTAAATATTTTGTCTTGCCCATTCACCCTCTGAATGGCACACATACACAATCCAAGTCTAAATTGTCTCAAGCCTTACAATATTTTTTTATCTATACTGATTTAGGTGGATTTAACTAGTGACATCCATAAGGGATTATAGCTTTAACCTGGATTCACCTGGTCAGCATATGTCATGGAAAGAGCAGGTGTTGTTAATGTTTTATACACTCAGTGTAAATTAGTTATTTTCAACCATTAACTGGGGCCTTGTTGAGACCTTATCTAAGTTAGTAATGGCTGATTGACAATAAAGTATTATTTTGATGTATGGAAAATATATGGTATGCAATTCCTATGTAGAGAAGGTTCTCTCTGGTAGTTGTTCAATATGACTTCAACTTTTACAGGGTACTGTGGTAAAATAGATGTTTAATCTCAGTGTGACTCCCTGTTTAAATAAAAGTTCAATAAAATTTTAAAAACATCAACACACACACAGGATATGGGGTACACATGCTATCACATCATTACATATTAGGCCCTACTGGACCTGCATTCCAGCACCATTCCAGCATCTGGAATTGACTCATGTTTGAGGTGGGGCATCAATACATGTGGGGGAAGAGGTGGCTGTCGAATGTATGATTCTGATATGTACAGGTAAGTTTATGTTTGTGTCCGTAATCTGAGGAGTGTTTGAATATGAATGAGCAGCAGTGTTGTGATCTGTCCTATCCCGTCCTTGCAGAGTGATCTTCCTTGGCCTTCCGTGAACTTCACATGTCTCGGTGGTTCCTCCTCAGGAGGGAGGGAGACACCACCACGGGACAGACCCCACACTCACCGCTAGAGATCGAACTTCAGAATCCCTCCAAAACCACTGAACCCCTCAACACACCGAAAGAGTTTATGATGCACACCCTTAGAGGGAGCCGGAACAGGATAACTCCCTCCACCCTCACAAAGACACAGAGGAGGATGAACTATCCAACACCCAGGGAGAGAGAACGAGTGACCTCAGCCGAACACAGTCCGAAAGAGGAGGTGGAAGAGGCATTCGATAGAGGAGGAGGTTACCCCAGAGGCCATTCCTCCTGTTCATGTGAGCAAGAAAGAGCAGATGGCTTCTGATCAGCCAAATGGCAGGCAGAGGGAGAGGTCATAGTGATTCACACCCACAGAGAAAGACAACCCACACAAGCTCTTGGTTGAGATGAACCACACAGAGGTAGAGGCAGAGGGCTTTCAGGGCTAGCCAGTCAGCCTGCCTGCTCTAAATCCTCAAGTCAATTGTATTTAAATTCATGTTCATTAAAGATTTGTATTCAATAATTGAAAAGTCCCATTTACTTAATGATCATTTTTCACTGTCTTCAACCCTCAAGAACCAGGGTGAGTCTGGGTCACCCTTTTACTGAGCAAACAGAACTTGCATATCGTCAAAGATCTTTTAACCTTGCTTGAATAAAACAATGCATTTTTTATAGTGAGCAAGAGTTGGGCTTTTTCCTTTTCTACGATGATTGCAAATATTTGGTTGCACCTCAACTCAACGTTGGTTGAGCGCCCTCCGTTTTTTGTTGTCAAATAAGACATGTTTTTTTTAAATGTACAAAGTAAATTATTCAAAGCATCAACATTGGGATGTGTCCCACTTATTTACACAACCTAATCCACACTTGCAAAGTGAAAGTTTATAGAAAAGTTAAGAAATTAAGTAGTAAACAGAAGAAAAGCAGAATTGAGTTCAATTATAATGTGAATAATTTAATGCTCTATGGTTCAATCCCTTTTCTGCAGGTGTAATGAATAATTAATATTGTTCGTCCTCTTCCTTGTGGCAGGCGCAGCAGCACACTGCCCTCCAAAGTCTGCAAAATAATCGCCGGACTGCCCCTTTTCTAGCTCTGCATGGAACATCCAGTGTCACATCCTTGGTGACGTGTGGGGTGACATCCGGGATGACCACAGCAACATCCTCTGGAAAGGGAAAAAAGAGGATCAGAATGTAAACTAATGCAAACCGTAGCTTTGGAGAAGGACTGACTGGCCAGTTGAAAGGTTCTACTAAGATGTCATGACAAACGACACCTGTCAGAGTGCTCTCTAAGTGTTACTCACCTGCTTGGATGTCAGCTGGCAGAGTGGCGAAGGCATCCATCGTGAGAGTCCTTTCTTCAGGTGTGACGTCCACAACCTCCAAGAGGGAAGAGATGGGCTCTGCCTCTGTATTAGGGGTGATGTCCACCACATTCAGGTGGGAAGAAGCCGGATCTGCCTCTGTATTAGGGGTGATGTCCACCACATTCAGGTGGAAAGAAGCCGGATCTGCCTCTGTGTTAGTGGTGATGTCTTGAACCTCCAGGTGGGAAGAAGCCGGATCTGCCTCTGTGTTAGTGGTGATGTCTTGAACCTCCAGGTGGGAAGAACCCGGATCTGCCTCTGTGTTAGTGGTGATGTCCACAACCTCCAGGTGGGAAGAACCCGGATCTGCCTCTGTGTTAGTGGTGATGTCCACAACCTCCAGGTGGGAAGAAGCCGGATCTGCCTCTGTCTTAGGGGTGATGTCCTCAACCTCCAGGTGGGAAGAAGCCGGGTCTGTATTGTGGGTGAAAACAACAATCCTGATGAGCTCTACTACTACAAGGCACCAAGATGTCATCAGAACAGGCATCTGTCAGAGTGCTCTCTATCATTTCTACTCACCTGCTTGGATGCCAGCTGGTAGTGTGGTGGAAACGGCCACCGCGAGCACAGGGGGGACTGGTAGGGTGGCTGCAGGGGGCTGGAAGCAGCTCTGCACCTTGTCAGCCACAAAGCCACAGACAGAGCTCATATAAAAAGGTCTCTGCAGGTCATCTGTGGAGAAGGACTGACTGATTCTCCCGAGGATCGACCGCACAGAGTCAAAAGCAGCAGCCCGGGAGAAAGGGATGTGAGGGGAAGGGTCCTTTAACATGCAGGAGAGCTTCTCCACTACGGCCGCCACCATGCCCACGGCCATCACGCTTATTAGGATTGGGTGCTCTGAATGGCCTTCCTCTGGCTGAAGCCACAGGGCCAGGAGGAGCCTGGGCACCACCTCCACCACCACCTGAGATGGGCTGAGCAGGTTGCTACGGGGCTCATTGAACTGCTCGCCCGGAATGCTTCTCACAGCTTTCTCCACGATGCTGTGGACCTTAGGATCGCTGAAATCAACAAAAAGGAGAAGACAACGCTAAACGATGTGCAATGTGCTCACAGAGAACACTGTCTTAGTCTGTTTCTGCGTAGTTCCAGATGTGTAGATAAATGGATCAAGTCATATGCAGGGCAGTACATGGAACTCACATGTCAGCTGGCGAGGTGGGGTGCATGGAGCGGCGGAGCTTGCAGAAAGCCTCGTGCTCTATGTTCATCATTTTTAGGCAAGTGTTTACTTCCCAGGCCTGCAGTATGAAACAGGAAGTCCCATTGGTGTAATTTCACAACAGATCTATTCTGCTGTGCTAACTCGTTGTTGAAAGGCTAGTAAAGAGCTCACTAACTTGTAGTATGTCTCTTAACTCTCATTCTCTTACCAGCCGAGCGAGGTCGTTTCCTTCCTCCAGGGTTTCCTTCCACACCCTTCAAATAAAACACAGAGCAATTCAACTTTCCTGGCATCTGATTTTTCTGTTGTTTATTTTACCCACATCTCCTGGAGTGCTGCTGGTTGCAGGGAATGGCAGTGAAGGTGAGTGCTGACGTGGTACTCACCTCTCCCTAAGAGATTTTTTGCCCTGAGACACCAGCCAGTTGCTCATGTGCTCCATGGTGACATGGGGAGGGACCTGGCCTTGACTCTGGAGCAGCAGATAGTGGACCATGAGCTTCTTCTGCAAGATGAGGTAAGGTGTGAGACCGTGCCACGAAATACCATATCATGTGCTTTCAGAAGGGCCTCTCGCAACATTACACAACTGCTCATGCCTCACAATTTGCAAGTGATTATTAAGAACTCTTATGACCACCTTCTCTAAACTGTCTTGCAATACAACTCTCTTTCTGTTGTTTATGTTTTTGTGGGATGAATTTTACCTGTTTATTGTAATATGTTTCCTCCCAGCAGGCCTGCAGAGTCTGAAAATAAAGACTGCTTCTACAGAATTCCTTTGAAAATAATGAAAATAATGATGCTCTGTTATGCACATTATGCACAGGCATTTACTGTATGCTAAAATTAATTTCTCCAAAGATTACCTTTGTGGGACCATATGTGAACTCCGGAATGCACCAAACCCTATCCATGGTAAGATGGGGAAGAAATGCAGCGCTATAGATATACGGGATGCTCTAGAGATAACAGGAATGACTTAAAGTCGCGAATGATCAATGACTGTGGAGTCGTCCAATATGCTGCACTTAGAATTGAGTTGTAGGGATGTTTGGCGCAAAATAGAATGTTTACATTCTATTGCCATGGAGAAATGGAATGTGTAGAACCTGTATAAATGGGTATGCTTCTATGTCTTTATTTCGTGAAAGATTAAACTCCTTATTATGTCATAATGTGTATATGAGGATGTAGGACCCCGTCCCGATTCATGACGCGATTATCCAGGTGCATGTTGTTTAGACCAACTAACCCAACCTTGCCTTACAAGTTAAATACATTGTTTATATATGCCTATGTAGCGTGGTTAGTTCTGCATTGTGTACTTTTAATTGGGACGCTGCCACAACTGGAGGTCTGCTAGTTGAATTATTTTTTATTTGCCCTGCACACGAAGAGACAACACACATTATGTTAACCCTTGGCGCAGTCCTGGCTCTCAGGAACCTGCGCAAGCACATGGACACTCACTCAAAAACTGTCCCAAGTACTCACAAGTTACAATAGATACCCTAGTTAGCGAGCTTTGTGAACCTTGTTAACATAAATCTTTATATTACCCACATTGTAACAAATGTATGGTGCATAACAGTACCTTGTGTAACATTACCACGGTTTTATATTGAACAATTTCGGAGCAAAGGGCAACATACCTTGCAAGCCGAAGGTCAGGCAAAAGAGAACAATAAGGGGGTATGGAAATACAGATAACCTGCGATGGACCAAACCAAAATATACAATCACATGTATGTACAATATTGATATGAAAAAGTGTTTTTACACCAAAGAAAAACATTAGCTATGCAGCTGTAATTCAAGAAAAAAAATACACTGAATTATTATTATTATCAAATTATTAACTTCCCCTCTTGACCTGGCCTATTTGAATTGGTCCTTGTTTGCAATTTGGTGCATAATCTAGGGGAACAACATCACACTGCTCCACCTATACAAATCTATCGACCACATCCATTTAAAGCAATGATTGTCAATTGAAAATGTGGTTGTTGTGTTATCCTGTTATCCTCTTAAGCACATTATTACAATATTTCCAAGCTCTGAATTGACACAAGGAACACCTTTGCAAAGATATTCGGTTAAAAACAAGAGTATGAATTACAATAAACGTATGATTTGGATTGTATGCATAATAGTGTAGTAAACAGTATCGCTCAGCGCGGGAACTTTTGGTGTTTGGAAAGTATCCGTTATAAGTCTCCATGACACGTATCACTTCGTTGTCTTGTTGGTAATAGTAAAAATGCATGACAGTCCGCATTGTAATGATCTAACAGGTGTTTTTCATGTTGTTTGTCACATTAAACAGACATTTGAGATCGGAATTGCTTACAGTTGTACCTACGACCTCAACACCCAATCTACTCACACGCGCAAATACTCACATTCAGACTCATACATACAGCTGTCCTTCTCTCCCCTTACATTCTTTGGTCTCATTTTTTTTAACATTTGTCAGAGAAAATGACCAATTTGTGTATATTGCACCTTGCACTGACTTTACTGAACTCTGGATAAAACGAACATTGCTGCTGGGTGAGGACATCTGACAATGTGCTCTCCCGTCCATTAGACATTTTGTCTGCAGGAACTCGCTCTTTTTCACTCGGTCCACTCGTCCATGTGCCGATGTATTTGTGGCATGATGTGAACAGTACACATTTGTTGCACTACCAAGGTCTAATGGTTTTAAATGACTGTTTTGTATTGTCTGGAAACTCACTTGTAGAATTCGCTTGCGGTAGGTCTCTTAAAAAAGAGAAGCCGTACAATGTTATTAAACCGAGGTGCCTAGTTATTCTTCTTTTGTTGATATCAGGTAATGTGCAACCTAACCCTGGCCCTGATATACAATGTCTCCAAACCCCCTCTGATTTTAAATCAAGATCTGGTTTTGGTATTTTTCATTTAAATGTACGCAGCCTGTTGTCAAAAATTGATGGGTTTAGGATTTGGGCTAAATCAACTGATGCTGATGTAATTGTGTTTTCTGAATCCTGGCTCAGCAAGTCTGTTTTTGTGGTTACAATTTTTATCGCACTGATCGTTTTAAGAAAGGTGGGGGTGTGGCTATATATGTAAATACAAAAATTCCCTGTAAGTGTGACAAAGTCTGAAACTATATGTAAACAGTTGGAATTTCTTGCTTTGAATATTGACGTTTCAAAGGGTCTCTCTAACTCTCTATAACTGTGATTGGCTGTTATAGACCCCCCTGTGTTCTCGATGATGCATTTTCTTCTTTGACACACCTTATGTCTGAACTTCTTTACAGTGAAATGATCTTGATTGGTACTTGTCATGTCCTGACCTTAGTTCATTTTTTTATGTCTCTATTTTAGTTTGTTCAGGGCGTGAGTTGGGGTGGGCATTCTATGTTTTGTTCTGTGTGTTAGATTTCTATGTGTTTGGCCTGGTATGGTTTCCAATCAGAGGCAGCTGTCAATCGTTGTCTCTGATTGAGAACCATACTTATGCAGCCTGTTTTCCCACTATGGGTTGTGGGTAGTTTTCTGTTTTGTGTGTATTGCACCTTGCAGAACTGTTCGTTTGTTGTGTTGTTGTTTTGTTCAAGTATTCGTATTTATTAAAAGTATTATGTATACTTACCACGCTGCACCTTGGTCCTCTTCTCCTTCTCCCGACGACAATCGTTACAGACCCTAGAAAGTTTTGGAAGGCTATTAAGTCTATGTCTGGTAACAGTAATGTTAATGAATTACCGTCATGTGTTTTGAAGGACTCTGTTGCTGAATATGACAAAACTGAAATGCTGAATTGTTTCAATGAGTTACTTTGTATCATCTGGTAGGCTGTTTGATTCAGTGTCCTCTGTCTCTGTACAACCCTGTGTGGAGGAACCAGTGAGAGCTGGTCAAACTTTTAGCTTTTTGCCATTCTCAGTGCAGGTGGTACATAAACCCCAGAAATCCTTAGATCAGAGAAAGCCTGCAGGTCCTGATCTTTTGGATCCCTGCTTTTTAAATTTGGCAGATGATTTCATAGCTGAACCACTTACATATCTGTTCAATCTAACCCTGGAATGTAATTCCAAAGATCTGGAAATCAGAATTTGTCCTACCACTTTTAAAAGGGGGAGATCCAACTATTTTAAATAATTATAGGCCAATCTCAAAGCTGTCACCCCTGGTGAAAATACTTGAACCCCTTGTGAGTGAACAGCTAAATGAGTTTTTATTTACTAACTCTATTTTATTAATGTACCAATCGGGCTTCAGGAAGAAGCATAGCACAATTACAGCAGCCATGAAGGTTGTAAATGATATCACTGAAGCCCTTGACAAAAAACAGCACTGTGTCTCACTTTTTATAGATTTTTGTAAGGCTTTTGATACAGTTGATCATGCTATACTAAGGCAGGGATTGTCGAGTGTAGGTCTTTCAGAGCATGCAGTTGCATGGTTTGCTAACTATCTGTCTGATAGAACTTAGTGCACTCAATTTGATGGGCTTATGTCTGTTAAATAGTCTGTCTTTAATGGTGTGCCCCAAGGTTCTGTACTTGGTCCTCTCTTATTCACTATTTATATAAATAATTTAGACAAAAATGTCCAAAATGCGCAACTTCATTTTTATGCTGACGATACTGTTATTTACTGTTGTGCCTTGTCTCTTACAAAAGCTTTCCAGAACTTGCAAACTGCTTTTTATACTGTTCAACATACCTTGTGTCAATGGAAGCTTATCCTCAATACTGACAAAACTAAACAAATGGTGTTTTCTAAAGCAAGAAGTAGACCTCTAAATCTTTCACCTATTACCACCTGTCAGGGCAAAGAGATTGAGGTTGTAACCTCATATAAATATCTTGCAATTTTAATTGATGACGGCCTCTCTTAAATTGCATATTCAACAACTTACAAAATAATTGAAGCTGAAATTGGGATTTTATTTTAGGAATAAGGCCTGTTTTTCTTTTGAAGCCAGAAGGAGGCTAGTATCATCTACATTTATGCCTTTACTAGACTATGGGGATATTTTATATATGAATGCTTCCGCTCAGTGTTTGAGATCAATTGACACCCTTTACCATGGCACTTTGAGATTTATTTGCAAAACCCTTACGCACCACTACACTTTGTATACCAGGGTTGGCTGGCCTTCTCTAGTAACTCGTAGGCTCAGTCATTGGTATACTTTTATTTACAAAGCCAGCTTGGGTTTACTACCTTTTTATTTGGGCATTTTTATTGTTCAGAAATGTGGTGGGTACTCTCTTCGTTCGCTGGACTTTATCCTGCTAACTGTTCCAAATGTCCGAACTGAATTTGGTAAAAGGGCTTTTGTGTATAAATAATGCACAGACACGCTAAAGCTGTACAGTGTAGTTTGAGTAGTCCGTTTCAATTATTTGCAGATGTATTCCCTATTATTTACAAATCTAAAGATGTAACATTTGAAATGAATGTGGCAGAACAGTTTAGCATAGAGTTCCTGTGGGAGTCTTCTCCTTCAGTCTTTTTTCCTCCTTGGCCTCGTTTCTCATTACATGGGATTTCCCCAGTGCCAACTTCACATGAGATGGCCGCTGTCTACTGTCATGTAGTGCTGGATGACAGATATCGCTTGACCCCACACACAAACACACACATTGATGCTAATTTTTCACACACTTTTGAACATTGCACAACCTGCAACAAAACACTGAAAGAGCATTTTATTCCAAATGTGTTTGTGTTTGAATAAAGACCCGAAGAATGAAATCAATGTGTGGATGTTGATTGGACAATGTATATGTGCTTTGCGGAAGCCATTTTTTTTTGCATTCCCTGTAGCGTGTATTTTACTGGAGTATGATCAGATTGCTTTGTTTAAATCAGAAAAGTCTGGACACACCTACTCATTTAAGGGTTTTTCTTTCTTTTTACATTTTTTTACATTTTAGAATAATAGCGAAGACATCAAAACTATGAAATAGCACAATTGGAATCATGTAGTAAGCAAAAAAGTAGCCATCCTTCTCCTTGACCACTTTGCACACTCTTGGCATTCTCTCAAACCTGTTCATGAGCTAGTCACCTGGAATGCATTTCAATTAACAGGTGTACCTTCTTAAAAGTTAATTTGTGGAATTTCTTTCCTTCTTAAAGCGTTTGAGCCAATAGGTTGTGTTGAGACAAGGAAGGGATGGTTTACAGAAGATATCCCTATTTGGTAAAAGACCAAGTCTCAAATAAGCAAAGAGAAACAACCGTCCATCGTTACTTAAGACATGAAGGTCAGTCAATAAGGAACATTTCAAGAACTTTGAAAGATTCTTCTAGTGCAGTCGCAAAAACCATGAAGCGTTATGATGAATCTGGCTCTCACGAGGAAGACCCCAGAGTAACCTCTGCTCCAGAGGATACGTTTAGTAGAGTTAACTGCACCTCAGATTGGAGCCCAAATAAATGCTTCACAGAGTTCAAGAAACACACAACTCAACATGCACTGTTCAGAGGAGAATGTGTGAATCAGGCCTTCATAGTCGAATTGCTCCATTGAAACCACAACTAAAGGACGGACACCAAAAATAAGAAGAGACTTGCTTGGGCCAAGAAACAAGAGCAATGGACCTTAGACTGGTGGAAATCTGTACTTTGGTTTGATGAGTCCAAATTTGCGATTGTTGCCTTTCACTGTTTGTGTAAAGAATCCAGGGTGTTTAGTTGTGTCACGACTTCCGCCGAAGTTGGTGCCTCTCCTTGTTCCGGCGGCGTTCGGCGGTCATTGTCACCGGCTTTCTAGCTACCACCGATCTACGCTTCTTTTTCCATTTGTTTTGTCTTGATTGTACACACCTGGTTCCCATTACGTTATAATTATTTCCCTATTTAACCCTCTGGTTCCCATGATGTTTTGTGCGTGATTGTTCCTTGTTGAGTGTTAGTCTTCTGTGTCATTGTGTGTTTTTCCCTGCGTGGAATTTATGATTGTTTATTTTTCGAGTAAACTACGTTATTTTACTCAGTTCTGTGTCCTGCGCCTGACTCCGTGCTCACCTCTGCACACGGACACTTGACAGAATCACGCACCAAAAATATGGAATCAGCAGGTGCACCCAGTCCTCCTGTACCAGTAGAGGAACGCGTCCAGCAGCACGCGACTATGCTCCAACATCTTGGCACAGCCATGGATTGCGTGCTGCTCACCATGAAACGATGGGAGAGAGGGGGTTTTCCCACACCTCCATCAACTTCACCCCAACCAACACCACAACCCACACCACTGTCCACCCCTCCATCACCTGGACTTCAGGACCCTGGCTGCCAGCGTGGGATGGAATGAGAGGGCCCTGATCGACCATTACCGGTGTAGTCTATGTGGGGACATTCGTCGGGAGCTGGCTTGCAGGGACACCACCCTTACCCTCGACCAGCTGGATAACCTGTTGGCCACCCGCGGACGTCCGGATCGGGGTCCGTCCATTCCATCCCCCAGTACCTCCGATCCTACACTGTACTTTTGGTAATACTTTGTGAGTAGGCAACAAATACAATCATCTTAAATTTACATGTTGAATTTCTTTGCCATAGTAAATTGTATATTGCGCAAATTTCCCTAATGCGGACAGTGTGTGTTACTACCTTACACAAGCTTGCATTTTCACCCTATAAATCTAAGTGGAATTACACAAAATGTTAACCTCAGATTGGTGATGTTAGTCTAAACGTTTATAGACATCACGATGACAAGATTGATTGTTTTAAACAAATCTGTCACGACTTCCACTGCTTTCGGCGGTCGACATCACCGATCTTCTAGCCATCGCCGATCCACCTTTCATTTTCCATTTGTTTTGTCTTGTTTTCCCACACACCTGGTTTACATTCCCTCATTACTAGACCGGGTGTGGCTCTCGACCCGAAACCTGCCCCTCTGCCTGCCCTACCGAAAGCTGGGTCCGTGGTTTGTGGGGCCGTTTAATGTCCTGAGGAGACTGAACGAGGTGTGTTACAGGTTACAGCTCCCACCCGATTACCGTATTAACCCCTCAATCATGTGTGTCACTTCAGGCTGGTGGTGGCTGGTCCGCTCCAGGAGTCTGAGGTGCGGGAGGTTCCTCTGCCCCCTCTGGACATTGAGGATTCGAGGCATCGGGCGAGGGGCCTTCAGTAACTTGTGGAGTGGGAGGGGCACGGTCCATATGAGGCATGCTGGGTTCTGGTGGAGGACGTGTTGGACAATTCAATTCTGAAGGATTTCCACCTTCTCCGTTCGGATCGCCCTGCACCTCGCCCTCTGGGTGGTCCCAGAGGTCGGTGTCGGTGCGCTGCTGGAGCCCCGTGTCAAGGGGGGGGGGGGGGGGTACTGTCACGACTTCCCCCGAAGTCGGTTCCTCTCCTTGTTCAGGCATCGTTCGGCGGTAGACTTCACCGGTCTTTTAGCAATCGCCGATCCACCATTCATTTTCCATTTGTTTTGTCTTGTTTTCCCACACACCTGGTTTACATTTCCTCATTGCTTGACGTGTATATAACCCTCTGTTCCCCCCATGTCTCTGTGTGGAATTGTTTGTTGTAAAGTGTATGTGCACTTCAGACTGGTTTGCGATGGGTTATTTCAACCCATATTTTGTTGTTCTGGGTGCTGTTGGTTTTCTCCTCATTAAACTGCTCCGGTTATAACCCAGTTCTGCTCTCCTACGCCTGACTTCCCTGCAGCCCATTACGCACCTCCTAAAAGATAATATCTTAGGTCTTGTACCATTGATTTTTCCAAGCGCTGGGATGTGCAGAACTTAGAACGTGGAGTTAATGAAATGCCCAGGAAATGGCACAGAAAATGTGGGGCGGCCTCTCCATAAAAGTCAATGGCCACACACCAATACATGGATTTGACAGTCAAATTATTACCTAAATAGCAGTCAACTGTTGTCACTGTTGTTATTCTATAGAGGGTCGTGATTCGTTTAGGTTAACTAACAAAAGAAGTGGTCTGGTCCCTTTTCCATGATGAAAGCCTCCCGAAATTAAAATCCAATATTCCAAAATATAGATATAAGCCTTCAAGTACTCATCTAACCAACTTCTTCAGGGCCAACCAGTCCCCCTGAAACCCAAACCCCATTAGAAGAAGCCCAAATACAATCTGCCCTTGCCCAGTATACATACAAGGTCAGGGGACAACACTGGTTTTTCATATTGTAGTTCAACTTGTTTTATACACAGTTTAAAGGGATAGTTCATCCAAATTACAAAATGACTCAAGTTACGTTTACATTTCATTTGAAGTGTACATTAGTCTTTCCTGGTTCATAACATATTTTTTGGTCCCTTTCAGATCACAGCCATATCAACAGTGGGCGTCAGGCTTGTAAGAGACATGAATTATCTGTGAGATTCAGTGAACAAGGCTAGAAGGTGAGATTCCATCTCTCTTAACTGCTCATTGTACTGAATAGATAATCATGAGCTAACATTGTACCACCTTATTTGCTGTAACAGACAGTTAGAATGTGCATTGTAGAGTATGTTCTTTGCATTCTTTATCATGTATTTCTCATAGAAAGAGTCTGTTCTAGTCATTCATCTAATCTTGTCATTCGATTTCTATGGTATTTCTCTCCATTAGGACTGGGTATTGGCTCCTACAGGTTACTCTGCCTTCTACTGTGATGGAGAATGCCTCTACCCTCTGTGTTCCTGCATAAACTCCACCACCCACACTATGATCCAACTAGTGGTCAGTATGCACTACTACACCCTCTCTCACATGAACGCTAACACTACGGTTTCAGTGGGAAAGACGGGAAATGGTTCAGACATTAATGGCAAATATAAAAAACTAAGATACCGATGTTACCGGAGTCTACAATGGCAGACTTTTAATGTAGGGATAGTGAGAAGTAACATTCAAGACTGAAGCAATCCCCTCTAGTGGTATACTTTATACTGTACCAGGTTACTACACACACTGATAATACAAAACATTGAGGACACCTGCTCTTTCCATGACATAGACTGACCAAGTTAAAGCTATGACCCCTTATTGATGTCACTTGTTGAATCTACTTCAATCAGTGTAGATGAAGGGGAGTTAAAGAAAGATTTTAAAACCTTGAGAAAATTGAGACATGGATTGTGTGTGTCATTCAGAGGGTGATTCAGCAAGAGAAAAGATTTAACTGTCTTTGAACGGGGTATGGTAGTAGGTGCCAGGCACACCGGGTTAAGTGTGTCAAGAACTGCAACACTGCTGTTTTTTTCATGCTCAACAGTTTCCCATGTGTCTCAAGAATGGTCCACCACCCAAAGGACGTCCAGCCAACTTGACACAACATGGGCCAGCATCCTTGTGGAACGCTTAGGGCAGCTTGTCGAGTCCATGCCCAGAGGAAATTAGGCTGTTCTGAGGGGAAAAGAGTGTGCAACTCAATATTAGGAAGATGTTCCTAGTCTATTGTGGACTCAGTGTATGTCATCCTACATGTTTTTAAATAGTACAGTATTTTTTTATTTAACTAGGCAAGTCAGTTAAGAACAAATTCTTATTTTCAATGATGGCCAAGGAACAGTGGGTTAACTGCCTGTTCAGGGGCAGAACTACAGATGTGTACCTTGTCAGCTCGGGGGTTTGAACATGCAACCTTCCGGTTACTAGTCCAACACTCTAACCACTAGGCTACCCTGCCGCCCCAGTATCACAAACCACTGTACAAAACCATATAAAGTGTGGGCCTGTAGTATCTGTAAATCAACTAAACGTTGTTTTTTATTTCCATATGCAGATAATAAAGCATCATTGTTCATGTAATATTCTAATATATGCATTATACCTCCAGGAAGAGGAAATGGTCATAAAATCAAATAGATGAAAAGACAGAAACAAAAATGTTTTTGAAATACAACTTATTTTATTTTAAAAATGTCAAATTCAGTGCAAAGTAATGTAGTGCATTGGTGTCTAGATCCCTGTTGGGTGGCAAAGTGTCACAATAATCCTGTGGGGAGAGAAAACAAGAGAAAACATTACATTAATGGGTGTTAACTAATCAGGGTTCAACAAAGCACTTCAAGTCCTCAATTCCTTCAAAAGAGAGAGAGAAGGAGAAAGGAGTATGGTCCCTGCAGTAGGACTACATGCTGGCCATGAGGTTCTCCAAGTGGTACTCCAGGAGGCTGGAGAGCTCAGAGACCAGAGACTCGGAGTTAAAATACCAGGCCAGCTGCTGGCCAAACATGTCATCTAGCAGAGCCATCAGTCCGCCCTGAAGAGAACACCACACAACACATAGAAAATGGCTCTGAGTTACTAGCTTATCAAGAGGAAAGAGACAATTAGAAATACTCCCCCTAAAATGGCATTGAAACCTGGTTAACCATGAATAAGGAAGTCAAAAGGAAGTACACTAAGAATATGGAAGTAAACAGGAAGTAACCTCTTGACTCTTACATTGAGCAGCAGTAGGTATCTATCAGCCTCTGGCTCCATGTTGGCAGCAGTGGGCAGGAAGGAGGACAGGAGAGCGTACAGACGCTCCACGAACCCACCAGGGTGCTAAAGGAAACAAAGGAGGAGAAAAGAGAATAGAAGAGATGAGGAATTTAAGTGAAACTGCTAATAGAGCGATATCAAAACATGTTCCAGTGAGATGCTACTTACCACCATCAGGGACTTCTGAGCTGTCATCATCCCAAACAGCACCAGCTCAAAGAGGACATCTATCATGTTCACATGATGGATCTAGGACAAGAAAACACGTTTGGAGAAAATAGGAATGATTTCATAAATATCAGCTACTGTGATGTATAAAATACATGCATGTGGAAGAACTCAGTGAGACTTGAAAGAGTTAATGAACTCACCTTTGCCTCAGCCAGCTCCCTCTCAATGTCATTCCGCTTGGAGGGGTCACTCAGGTAGTCCACAAAGTCATTATAGGTACGGATGAATTTGGCCTCGTCCTATGACAAAGAAAAGAGCATCTTAGTGAACAGAACACATTTCCCCTCAGGGACGCTCTCTTTCCCTTGAAAGAGAATGAGTTAGTGAGTTACCATGTGGTTGGCCTGAACAAGGCCGCCCAGGAGGACCTTTCCCGCCACAAACAGATGGTTCCTGCTCAGGGTGGAACCAAGCAGGGTCTAGGGAAGAGGGAAGAGTTAGGGTGAGACCTCTTCCTCTTGGAGACAGAACAAGAAGTCATAGAGACAAAAAAGAACAGTGGGTCCACTCACAGTGAAGGCCTGGCGCAAGGAGACGAGCCTCAGGGCGATGTCCTCCACTCTCTTGGTGGTAAGGTAGAGGCTGTGAAAGGGAGGGAATGAAGCATGTCAACCATTAGAGTCAATGGGGGATAACAGCATTATGACCACTATCCTTCAGCATTTGACAAGCTCAGACTACACAGACATTTAGAGGAACTCACTTTAGCAGAGGAACCTCCCTCTCCTCAGGCAGCAGGTCCTCCTCCCAGCCCTACAACAACAAAACAAGCATTCAAAATCAGTGACCAGTGCAATGACATAACAAACAATCGGTCAATGGAAGGATCTTAATGCTCCTAGTCAATAGTATGTGTGTGTAACGTCTGACCTCATAGCAGTTGTGGCCCTCAGGCTCTGGGTCAGTGAACTGCTGAGTGGTGGGAGTAGAGAAGGAGGCAGCCTCCGACCACGCTGAAGAGGAGAGAAGCCCGTCCAGCCCCATGTGGAGAGTGGCGTACACCACTGAGACATCAGTCTGCTGCTCAAAACACACACAGCACACCGGTTTACCACACACACACACACACATTATTAGAAAACTCACCAAATCGAATGCAAAAATGCCCAGTAATGTCTAGTCTATATACATAGGAAATCGTTTATTTACCTGGTAGCAGCCAAGCGTCACGTCCACAGACGTCTCTTGGCGGAGGTGAGACGCATAGTGGGTCACCCTGCCAGCCACACGCTGACAAAGAGAGAATACATATTAAGGCCAAATGGAATAAGTGAAGAAAAGCCTAACCTACTACTGTTTCAGTAGTATTTACGTCTTACCTGGATCCAAGTGATGGACTGCACTTTGGTGGCACAGTAGGGGATGCCCTCAGGACTAAGCCTGGCTGTCTCCTTGGAGATGGCCCACACCAGTTGAGTCTCCAGGCCTCTCACCCTACTCACGTGGTGCATCCTCACCACCACCTGCTGTTGAGATAAACAACAAGACAACATCAACAAAACCACTTCGGCAATTGCTGTGACACATTTCCATCAAGATCAAATGACTGACAATATAGATTATGATTAGGCTGTTACAAAGACACATACCTGGGATCCCCCACGCATGTAGGTGATGATGGGGCCGATAAACTGAAATGTTCTCCAAGCTTTAACCACCGGACCGGCATTGTTCTGCACATTACAATACATTCATGTTGGAAACAGTAAACATTGTAACAGTGATGTGACTGTGTGTGTGTGTGTGTGTGTGTGTGGGGGGGGGGGGGGGGGGGTCTCTTACCCTGATCACAACAGGCCCACAGTACTGGGGGCTGAACCTAATCGGAATCAACTGCCAAATGCCAGTGGCCTCCTAAAGCAGACAAGAGATGTGTTTCATGTTAAAGAGACACAACTTGAATATCTGGGATATTTTTCAAACATAAAACCCCAAAGTTTCAGAAAATTGTACCTCAAGGATAGTCTGCACATCTGGCACATCCTCAAGGATGATAGCAGCATTCTGGACATCAAGGAGGACTGGCAGCTGTGGAACATCTAGCACATCATCCAATGGCACATCCAACTGGACCTCATCCAGGACAGTTGTTTCTAAAATGAGGAACATTGGAATATAAAATAAACTATTGTTAGGACATTAAAACATAGCAAGATTGCTAATATTAGCTAGCTAGGTAGCAAAAGTTGATTGCTTAGCAACAGTTACTAAAGTTAATGCTAGCTAGCAAGCTACAATATCTCGAGCACAAGCATTTTTGCCAAGTCTGAATGATAGAAATACACAACATTTCGCAAATTATAATGACATTGTTAAATGTAGTAAAATAAGAGTTGTAAACTCCACATACCCTCTTCGAAGTCGCTGTCCACCTGTCGACGATCACGAACCCTGCAAAACAGAAAAAGACAAGAAAAACAAGCCACAAATGAATTTGAACAACCTGTCGACGCAGTAGGCCGCCGACGTCCACGCACTCTCTCCGCCAGTCTTGAAAAGCACCCAGGCATTTTCCAGTCGATTGTTCTCAGGTCTCAAAAATCAAACAAGTTTGTTGTCAGCAGCAAAGTTGTTGTTTTCGCACAGAAAACGTTCCATAGAACGTCGGTTAGATGTCTCTTGGCAACACACGTTCGAAAATGATTGTTTACAAAATTGACAACTGTGTTGCCATAGAAATTAGTTTGGAATTCTGATTCCCTTTAGAATCCCTTCAAATTGCTTGTCATCATTCTAGTGACGTTGACGTGCTCCTTCGTAGCTCAGTTGATAAGAGCATGACGTGTTGCAAACATTGCTAAGATAGATAATGATTTCAGGGATTTTTGTGATGATGAGTTACCTGAAATTGAGATAAAAGACTGTATTAAAAGCCTTAAGGACAATAGGTCCCCTGGAAATGATGGTTTAATAAGCGAGTTTTATAAAGCATTCACTGATAAATTGATTCCTTTCATTCTTGCTATGTTTCACGAATCAATAGAAAATGGGGAGTTTCCGGCTTCCTTAAAACAAGGTGTAATTACTTTGATTCCCAAACTTAATAAGGATACTCTTTATATAGACAACTGGAGACCCATTAGCCTGTTGAATAATGATGGGAAATTATCACGTTAGATATTTTCATATCAGCTCTTTTTCAGAGCATATCTGATTGGTCAAAAGAGCAATTACTTTTAGAATAACTGTCTACAAAGTAATGACTCGGGACGTCGGGGTGGATATGAACGCTTCTTTTAGTAATATTACTTGTTCACGTTACATTTAAGAACTTTAGATTCTACAGAGCAATGCAGGTAAGATGCTAGCGGAAAGGTCAGCCTAATCACTTTGCACCAGCACATAATTTGCGCGTTCTCACTCTCATTCCTGTCGCAAGGCATTCTGGAACTTGCAGTCAAAAGCGTAATTCAATACTAACCAATACAATTACATATGTAAATAACTGTAAAGAAATATCTTTAATTACAGCTCAATGAATTAACTTAAACATGAACACATTAAAGTTACAACAATTACTCAAAACAATGACTGAATTGGGCTGCCTGTCTCAACGAAGCCATAGAAACCTGGACATGCTCCAACTGAAATGTTCCCTCCTGTCAGCACTGATGTTGAATGGCATTAAATACACTTTTTTTGTTCTCTCCCATCCCCTGTAGGTTTGTTGAACATGAGTGGAAATGAAACTCCAGCACACTGGTAGCACTAAAGACGTGTGAGTATAACTTTTCCAGGTGAGTTGAACCTGCCTGTGGGTGCAGTGGGGATATTCCTGGGAGATCTACTGATGAAGAGGTATAAGCTTGGCGTTGTGTCTGGAGCCCAGCTGTCTTTCGTCACCTCCTTCATGGCCTACCTCCTCCTCCCTCTGCAGTCTGGCACTAAGTGTGACAACGTTCAGGTGGCTGGTCTGACCGTGTCCTACAAGCTTAAATATGATATCTGATTGGTTGGTTGGTTGGTTGGTGGGTTGATAAAAACAAAAGTTTTGATCAGTGGAATATGAGGGAGAGTTTGACCAAAACACACATGGGCTTGTGCCGGTGCTCCCTCTTGTGGGAATATACAGTATGGTTGTTACTGAGCCAGGATTCCTGGCTGTTTTGTCACTGTGCCTGTGTCAATGATAGTTCAGCAACAATTATTTAAACATCATTATTACCAGCCATTTTCTCTGTCCCCCAGGTCCCCTGGTGTACGATGGCAGCCTGTTGTCAGAGTGTAACAGAGACTGCTACTGCTTGGCTGGGGAGTGGGACCCTGAGTGTTCAGACACCGGCATCACCTACACCTCCCCCTGCCTCGCAGGCTGCTCCAGCTTTACAGGTTATGGCAAGAACACGTACCAATACTATTAATGTACTGAGTGTACAAAACATTCACAGGGATGCTGGCCCATGTTGACTCCAATGCTTCCCACAGTTGTGTCAAGTTGGCTGTATGTCTTTTGAGTGGTGGACCATTCTTGATACACACAGGAAACTGTTGAGCGTAAAAAAACAGCAGCGTTGCAGTTCTTGACACAAACTGGTACCACTGGCACCTATTACCATAACCTGTTTAAAGGCACTTAAATATTTTGTCTTGCCCATTCACCCTCTGAATGGCACACACACACAATCCATGTCTCAATTGTCTCAAGCTTTTACAATATATTTTTTAAACCTTTCCCCTCCTCTTTATCTATACTGATTTAAGTGGATTTAACTAGTGACATCCATAAGGGATTATAGCGTTAACCTGGATTCACCTGGTCAGCATATGTCATGGAAAGAGCAGGTGTTCTTAATGTTTTATACACTCAGTGTAAATTAGTTATTTTCAACCATTAACTGGGGCCTTGTTGAGGCCTTATCTAAGTTAGTAATGGCTGATTGACAATAAAGTATTATTTTGATGTATGGAAAAAAACATGGTATGCAATTCCTATGTAGAGAAGGTTCTCTCTGGTAGTTGTTCAATATGACTACAACTTTTACAGCTTTTACAGGGCACTGTGGTAAAATGGATGTTTAATCTCAGTGTGACTCCCTGTTTAAATAAAATAAAAAAACATCAACACAAACACAAGTATGCTCTCTCTAATTCTCTCTTTCTTTCTCTCTCTCGGAGGACCTGAGCCCTAGGACCATCCCTCAGTACTACCTGGCATGATGACTCCTTGCTGTCCCCAGTCTACCTGGCCGTGCTGCTTCTCCAGTTTCAGCTGTTTTGCCTGTGGCTATGGAACCCTGACCTGTTCACTGGACGTCCTACCTGTCCCAGACCTGCTGTTTTCAACTCTCTAGAGACAGCAGGATGGTAGAGGTACTCTTAATAAATCGGCTATGAAAAGCCAACTGACATTTACTCCTGAGGTGCTGACTTGCTGCACCCCCGACAACTACTGTGACTATTATTATTTGACCATGCTGGTCATTTATGAACATTTGAACATCTTGGCCATGTTCTGTTATAATTTCCACCCGGCACAGCCAGAAGAGGACTGGCCACCCCTCATAGCATGGCTCCTCTCTAGGTTTCTTCCTAGGTTTTGGCCTTTCTAGGGAGTTTTTCCTAGCATTGCTTGCTGTTTGGGGTTTTAGGCTGGGTTTCTGTACAGCACTTTGAGATATCAGCGGATAAAAATACATTTGATTTGACAGACCCCACACTCATCTCTAGAGATCGAACTTCAGACTCCCTCCAAAACCACTGAACCCCTCAACACACCGAAAGAGATTACGGTGCACACCCTTAGAGGAAGCCGGAACAGGATAACGCCCTCCACCATCACAAAGACACAGAGGAGGAGGAACTATCCAACACCCAGGGAGAGAGAACGAGTGACCTCAGTCGAACACAGTCAGAAAGAGGAGGTGGAAGAGGCATTAGATAGAGGAGGAGGTTACCCCAGAGGCCATTCCTCCTGTTCATGTGAGTAAGAAAGAGCAGAAGGCTTCTGATCAGCCAAATGGCAGGCAGAGGGAGAGCTCATAGTGATTCACACCCACAGAGAGAAAGACAACCCACACAACCTCTTGGTTGAGATGAACCGCAGAGGTAGAGGCACAGGGCTAGCCTGCCTGCTCTGATCCTCAAGTCAATTGTATTTAAATTCATGTTCATTAAAGATTTTTATTCAAGAATTGAAAAGTCCCATTTACTTAATGATCATTTTTCACTGTCTTCAACCCTCAAGAACCAGGGTGAGTCTGGGTCACCCTTTTACTGCTGCTCATTCCTTAAAGTACTATTACCAACGAATACCTGTTTGTCTGTAGTCATAGCTGTTCTTAACCTGTTCAACTCTGACGCCCTCTGGTGGCATTTTATAAACGATGCCTAATATTGTATTCTGCCCGCATAAAGTACATTTCGGTCCTTACAGAAACATGCTAACGGAAAAGGAAAGGTGAATACCTAGTCAGTTGTGCAACTGAATGTATTCAACTAAAATGTGTCTTACGCATTTGACCCAACCACTCTGAATCAGAGATGTGCGTGGTCTGCCTTAATCGACATCACGTCATCCGCGCCCAGGGAACAGTGGGTTACCTCCCTTGCTCAGGGGCAGAACGACAGTTAAGTACTGTTAGAAAGCTAAGAACTGTGGGATTCTGATAATCGTCAGAAACAATGTGACAATTACAGAGCCTGAGATACGGTGGAGGTCCCAATTGTCAGTTGTTGGGGAATAAGAGGTTTGAAAGTCTAGGATTGACATAAAATATGTAAACAATTACTTGCTCTAAACATGTGCACATTTCCATAGGAACATAGCCATTTTAAAAGCGCGGGGTTTGTGCAACGTTTTTCGTTTTACAGGATATACACATGAGAAGAAAGCTGAAGTCTCTACCTATCCATTGATATAAATATTCCCCTGTCTGATTCCCAGTTCATCCACTAGTTAGCAATAGGAGATCACATGAGTTCTCTTGGCCACTTGAAACCAGTTGCATCTGGATCCTGTAATTTCCTAATGAGCCGCCCCCAGGTGGTGAGGGTAGGCAACAATTTGTAACTGGATCCTGGACTTCCTGACAGGCCGCCCCTGGTGGTGAGGGTAGGCAACATCATATCTGCCATGCTGATCCTCAACACGGGGACCCCTCAGGGGTGCCTGCTTAGTCCCTTCCTGTACTCCATGTTCACCTGCGACTCCAACACCATCATTAAGTTAGCCAATGACACGATTGTGGTAGGGCCTGATCACCAATGACGATGAGACAGCCTATAGGGATTTTAAAAAATTGGTTTATTGCTTAAACACAAATTTTAACACAGCATAAACCAATACTGATCAAATTAGAAATCAAAGCAGTGGTCGGTTTTATGGGGAAAACAGTCAATCAAATACACATGGTAAGCAGATGTTAATAATGCGAGTGTAGCGAAATGCTTGTGCTTCTAGTTCCGACCGTGCAGTAATATCTAACAAGTAATCAAAAAATTTCACAACAACTACCTTATACACACACAAGTGTAAAGGAATAAATAAGAATATGTACATATAAATATATGGATGAGCGATGGCCAAACGGCATAGGCAAGATGCAGTAGATGGTATAGAGTACAGTATATACATATGAGATGAGTAATATAGGGTATGTAAACATTATATAAAGTGACTAGTGATGCATTTATTACATCCAATGTTTTATTATTAAAGTGGCTAGAGATTGAGTCAGTATGTTGGCAGCAGCCACTCAATGTTAGTGATGGCTGGTTAACAGTCTGATGACCTTGAGATAGAAGCTGTTTTTCAGTCTCTCGGTCCCAGCTTTGATGCACCTGTACTGACCTCGCCTTCTGGATGATAGCAGGGTGAACAGGCAGTGGCTCGGGTGGTTGTTGTCCTTGATGGTATTTTTTGCCTTCCTGTGACATCGGGTGGTGTAAGTGTCCTGGAGGGCAGGTAGTTTTACCCCGGTGATACGTTGTGGAGTTGCTGTACCAGGCGGTGATACAGCCTGACAGGATGCTCTCGATTGTGCATCTGTAAATGTTTGTGACCGTTTTTGGTGACAAGCCAAATTTCTTCAGCCTCCTGAGGTTGAAGAGGCGCTGTTGTGCCTCCTTCACCATGCGGTCTGTGTGGGTGGACCATTTCAATTTGTCCGTGATGTGTATGCCGAGGAATTTAAAACGTTCAACTTCTCCACTACTGTCCTATTGATGTGGATAGGGGGGTTGCTCCCTCTGCTGTTTCCTGAAGTCCACGATCATCTCCCTTGTTTTGTTGACGTTGAGCGTGAGGTTATTTTCCTGACACCACACTCCCGAGGGTGTAGCATAAGAACAGCTTCATTGGCACAATGGACAATAACCTTGCACAATGTTCTAATCTAACATTCTAATCTATATCTGCTTAATTTGTAAATTATGTCAGTGTTGGAGTCCCTAGCTATCCATAAATGAAAAAAACAAGAATATGGTGCCATCTGGTTTGCTTATTAATATAAGGAATTTGAAATTATTTATAGGTTTATAAGTATATTTTATCCAATTACATGTGTGATACTTAAGTATATTTAAAACAAAATACTTTTAGACTATTACTCTAGTATTTTACTGGGTGACTTTAACTTGAGTAAAAGTAAAGATACCTTAATAGAAAATGACTCAGTCATGTATGACAATTGGGTACTTTTTCCACCACTGCACTGGTTCTGTGTATAAGCCATTTAGTAATAACTTTTACCCAAAGCGACATTGCTAAGATCATGTTTGCTTCGTCCCGCAAAGTATTGTTCCTAGAGACACTGAATATGTCACTGTTAAGTGGAAACGTTATTTTCGTTTGAGTTGGTTGATCAAGGACACGTACGGAAGCTTCTGCAAAGAGTCGTCTGTATCAACAATAGTTCGTTGCGGGACAAAGCAATGACCATGCACGTATACATTTTACGTATGGGTGCTCCCGGGAATCGAACCCATAATTCTTGCAGGGCCACAGACAACAATAGTCAACGTTACGTTTCTCTCAAGATTAGAATACTTGTGTTGTAGCTACACAGTAACACGTTAGCTAACGTGCTAGCCACAGTAGCTAGCCAGGGCTACAGTTTGCATCCATGACATACTTGTATCATACAGTTAATTCAGGTTTAGCTCATGTCAGCTACAATGTAGTTGGAATCATTTGTAATAACTGTCTCTCTGAAGTTTATTTTGTTGCCACCAGGGTGAACCACGTGTATTTCTCCGTGCGCCACCATTTGTTCTCATTTCAACTATGACACTTCGCCTCTTACCCAACAACACATGGCATGTTTCTGTCCTCATTTATTCAAAACTGGTTCGTAGTCGCCCTCAAGCGTTCTTCTCAAATTACAGATTTTTTTTTGTTGTAATTTTTAAAAATGATTTAACCTTATTTAACGAGGCAAGTCAGTTAAAAACGCATTGTTATTTACAATGTTATGTATTGCTCATCATTGGTGACGGCTGTTGTTTACTTATTTATTTGTTGTCTCATCACATTATTGTACAAAAAAACGGAAACGTAGCTAATACACCAGTATTTATTGTTTCGAGTGGTCTTTTTAGTGGTATGGGGATCCAGTATTGCGTCGCTGATTGCATTGATTGACAGATCATCCCTGAAGTTGTTTTATTACGTCAAAGTGCATTCACATTATGACGTTGGCTGAGTTACCGTATAAAATGCGATAGTTTATCTCTTTGGTAATCACTTGGTAAAGTTTTACATGATGGGAATATAGGCTCCAGCCATAGACTTTAACCATGGAGGATAATAAGGTAAGCCTATGAATTGCTAACAGAGAAGCCCCATGCAGTGGTGCAGGAACCGCTCCACCGTCTTTTTTTTATGCTGCGTCAGGAAAATATATTTTACATTTGAGATTCTTCAAAGTAGCCCTTTGCCTTGATGACAGCTTTGCACACGCTTGGCATTCTCTCAACCAGCTTCATGAGGTAGTCACCTGGAATGCATTTCATAAATTAACATGTGTGCCTTGTTAAAAATTAAGTAAAGGAATTTCTTTCCTTCTTAATGCATTTGAGCCAATCAGTTGTGTTGTGACAAGGTAGGGTTGGTATACATAAGATAGCCCTATTTGGTAAAAGACCAAGTCCATATTATGGCAAGAACAGCTCAAATAAGCAAAGAGAAACAGCAGTCCGTCATTACTTTAAGACATGAAGTTCAGTCAATCCGGAAAATTTATTGAACTTTGAACTTTTCATCAAGTGCAAAAACCATCAAGTCGCAAAAACCATCAAGCACAATGATGAAACTGGCTCTCATGAGGACCGCCACAGGAAAGGAAGACAGAGTTAACTCGGCTGCAGAGGATACGTTCTTTAGAGTTAACTGCACCTCACATTGCAGCCCAAATAAATGCTTCACAGAGTTCAAGTCACAGACACATCTCAACATCAACTGTTCAGAGGAGACTGCGTGAATCAGGCCTTCGTGGTCAAATTGCTGCGAAGAAAGCACTACTAAAGGACACCAATAAGAAGAAGAGACTTGCTTGGGCCAAGAAACACAAGCAATGGACATTAGACTGGTGGAAATCTGTCCTTTGGTCTGATAAGTCCAAATTCCAACAATGTCTTTGTGAGAGTAGGCGTACAGATGATCTCCGCATGTGTGGTTCCGACCATGAAGCATGGAGGTGTGATAATGTGGGGGCGCTTTGTTGGTGACACTGTCTGTGATTTATTTAGAATTCAAGGCACACTTAACCAGCATGGCTACCATAGTATTCTGCAGTGATACGCCATCCCATCTGGTTTGCGTCTCCAGGCTGTGTAAGGGCTATTTGACCAAGAAGGAGTGATGGAGGGCTGCATCAGATGACCTGACATCCACAATCACCCAACCTCAACCCAATTGAGATGTTTTGCGTTGAATTGGTCATTTGTGTGTCTTAATTATTTAATTAGACAGTGTGCTTAAAGCATCAGCCAAGCTCAGTGCCTATGTAGGTGATTGTATTCAAACACATAGGCTGTGTCTGATATGGAAAAACTTTTAACATTAGAACAGGATGACTCTCGGTCGACAAATATTTTTTTTGTCGGGGACAGCCCGGCAATCAGTCTTACCCTTGCTCTACTCAAAGGGCTGTATTGGAATGGCTTCATACAGTATCTACGTGTACATCATTGACTGTATTGTCTTTTTAGGCCAAGAGGACCAAGAGAAACAAAGTGGAGCAGATCACTGATGCAGGTCATAAATGTAACTCTAATTTCACTGAATATAATCCTTTTGCATGTAAATGTAATTTAGTATGGACATCTATTGAGCAGAGGACTAATAGCAGAGTGCACATGTTATACTTTCTTGGCTACTTCACAAAGTACACAAAGTTGGCTAATACATATTTGCCTCAGAAGGTTACATGTTTTCTGACTTCTTTACCTTGGTGAATGCTGCTTTGCACACAGGTCCCTCTACATCTGTGGAATTCTCTGGGATGGCAGTTCAGGGGACATCTCACCAGGGACAATCTAATGAGAAGATCCTAAGTGAGTGTGTCTCCAGGGCCTGTCAGACCAGGGCTCTTGACCTCCCGCCAATCGATCCGGATGCTTTCAACCCGATTATCATCCGGTTTCTGGAAAAACTTACTGAGGAGTATGTCCAAACTTCTATTGTAGTATTTGAATGCAATGTCATCTGGAGGATTTTATAAATTGTATGTGTGTTGGTGTGCTTTTTGGTGCTAAAAACATTAATTATCTCCTATAGGCAATGGAGGCAGTTAAGCATTGGCAGGATGGACCCTGTAAGTCCCTTAACCCTGAAAATGATTCATAGATATATTAATAGATGTTTCAAGAATATTAGATACAAACCTTTTATCTATCTACAGTATCATCCACATTATCACAAACAGTTTCATTCAAAGAGCTTTTTAGTAGCCTACTGCTTTTCATGCTTTCCAATGTATGCCACTTTCATGATTCTCATGAACATATGTGAGATTGTTGGTATCTCTTCGAGGAGCTTGGTTTCAGAGCCCGGCTATGAGTAATCTACCTACACTGTTTCGGTCCTACAGGTGATGAGGGCATTGCTTGCAGAGATGTGCCTGGAGATTGTGCGGTTTGTATCTGAGGCCATCCTGGAGGTCATCATCCCTGCAATTTTCCGTTTTGTACGGATATACAGCCATGTGTCTCCAGTATCCGGCAAGTCTCTGACAGAATCAGAGAGATCCTCTAGCACAAACCTGAAGGTTCGCAAGAGAGGCAGCAGCAAATCCTCAAGGTGTTGCACGGCCAAATCAAGCTCCTCACGTAATGGGTATGTTCAGTCATTCCTAAAGAAACCGGTTTCACCTAACTATTCATAACCCATTTTGTGAAAATATGTTTTGTTATCTGTATAACAGTTTACTCTTAATGACCAGTTTAACTGATTACTGAATGATGTATTAATGTCACTACCGTGTCTACTATTGAATATGGAATGCTGTATTGTTTGCTTTGTATTCTCAAAGGTCTCAGACAGTGTTGTCAAATACTCAGGGAGATGGTGAGTCGATATCATCTGACCCACTCAGTGACTTTTTTGGGATCACTGAGGACAGTCTCCTCACTGGTGTCCAGGATTCCTTCAAAGAGTCGCTGAACAATGTCCTCTGTATCCAAAGAGAGGGCCAGGTAGACACTCAAAGTCTATCCCGGGTTATTGTTGGAGAAGTGTCAAAGAAGGTCAATTCCATAATCTCTGTGGCCATCCAAACTCCCATCTGTGGCCGAATGTCCCCTGTTATTTTTGCCAGTGGTGGTGTCTCCAGAACCAAGGTTGTTGAGGAGATGGTGTCTGGCGTTTCCAACATACTTCAGATGTATATTAATGGGAAGAGTGTTGAGCAGATTGTTGTTCTCAGAGAGGATGGTGTTGAGGTGGATATGACACATTTAACAGGACAGGTCATGACAGCCCTCAGTGGCACTGTTTTGAACTTCAGCAATAAGGAAGAAAATGACCCCGACAAGAGGGAACTGCTTTGTGTTGTTGCTGACCATATGAAGATGCTTGAAGCTTGTAAAAGTCCTGAGGAGATGCTAAAACAAGGAGAGAGCAACCTCAATATCAAAGGTGCCAAATCTAGTCTTCGTCTGTCAACACAAAGTATGGATAGACTACTCACTGAGGAGTTTCAGACCAAGGCCACTGAATCGATCCGGGAGATTGTTAAAAGATTCAGGGGTTGTACATCATGTTGTTCTGGCACTACATCATCTTGTCCAACTCCTCGGATAGGTGAGATCAGTGACCTTATGATTGACCCTGAGGCCTCTGAGTTGGTAAGTACCTTTGTTTCAGACATGGACAATCTTACCCAGTCTATCAGGGCATCCTGCTCTCCTGCACAGAGTGAGCAGATCCTTCTTGAAAACCATCAGAATAAGATCTGGTCTTACACTGTTGGCTGTTACTACGACATGAAAAATACGCTGAAGAGGATTCTTACCTGTCCAGAAAAAGGGTATCTCGCAAGTACATTTGTGGAGAGCACAAAAGATTATTTCACAATGGTTCCAACTTTGTGCCTAGACATCGGTCATTCCAGTAATGGTGAGGCTGACACTTCGGACTCCATTTCTTGTAAACCACTTTTAATAACCCCCTCATCTATGAATGAACAAAAAGGACAAAGTGAGACCCCAAAACCTCTCTTGGCTCTCAAAAAGTATTTGCAAGACCAAGTCCTCCTTGACACCACAAAAGCGATTGCCAGCCAGGTTCTTGTCTTGTGTAAGACTGAGGTAATGGAGACGTTCTCATCTTCTGTTGGAGAGTGTGATTCTGAAGAGTCTCTGGAGGCCATTCTATTTGTGGATGGCATCATGTCTGACTTGAATGATTTCACCAGTTCGTGTTCCCCCTCACCATCTGAGTTGTTAGACAGTGAACAATGTCTCTCCCATCTCACTTTTCCACTTGGTCTGCAGGACAGCACCACCAACAGTAAATCTACCCTGAGTCTTCCAGTTATAAATATGAAGAAACTCTCCAGTGTGTCTTTCCAGACAAAGGCTAGAAAGGCAGTGAGCGAAGCTCTGAGATCTGTCAACCCCTTTACAAACAGCTTACTGGGAGACTCTGAAGCATCTAAATTGCTGGACACTTTTGTAACAGATGTGGAGACTATTGTTCAGTCCATGCAGGCACATCACTCTGAAAATGTCAGAATTTCAAAAGTGAGCACCCTTCATGCTGCTCGTATTATATATCATAGATTTCGAGAAATGCTGAGGCGTTTTCTCACTCCCTGCCAAGACTCTGTAAAGGTCATCGATGGTGTTACACCAATACATGATGAGACTCTCAAACAGGCTCCTAGGGAAAGTTTAGATTCTCAGGTGACATGTAATAGGGATTCTCTTGAAATCCAAGCGGACCTTCAAACCTGTACCAAGGAGGTCATTAGTCAGATCCTCACTGTGTATCACTCTGAGGAATCCATGGAGGAATGCCTCTCTAGCCTAAAAGGAGATACAGAAGACCTGTCCAAGCTTTTGGATGCCGTTGTTTCTCAGATTAACGTCCTTGCCGCCTCCAAATCATATTTATCTGTTGATGACTATGCTGTCAATACACAGGACAATTTGCATGGTGAGATCAACAATGATGAGGAGGCATCCTCTAGAAGTCTTAAATCCACAGCCTTTGACAAACTATGTACTGATGAGTTTCAAACGAAAGCCTCACATATGGCTGGTGGGATCCTTCAATCAGGGTTAATTGGCATTGTAAATACCAGCCTTGATGGTAGAAGTGCAGACATTTGTGCAGAGTCCAGTAACGATGGTGATGATAGAGATGTCAAAATCCTTCAGAAGAGTGGAACTCCACCTTTGTTCACCTCTTCTCTGCACACCAATTCTGCAGCATCCAACATCGTCATAAGCATCACTAAAGACCTTAATAGCTTCACCCAGATCACTAAAATGTCTGATGCTTCAGTGTCTGGCCAATTAGAGAGATCCCTGTCAGCTTCAACCCTTCCTGTCAGTGTTCAGAACGGGGCCAATGTGAAAGGAAAGATCATTTGGCCAGGCACTGTAAACCTGTTCAACAATGTGTTCATCAAGGTCAAGGATTTTTTTGCCCAGCAACAACCGGTCCTCCTAGACAATGTGGTTGAGGACCCCAAACATGCCGAATCCATATACAGAACAGCTACTTCTACACAAATGACTTACAGTGAACATGAAGGCAGCCAGACCAGCATGGTAAATTATTCCAAAGCCTTAATTAGTCAGACTCTGATGACAATCCAGAGGAGAGTGTCTATGTCAGAGAGGATGAGCACCTCAGAGAAAGGCCTCTTGACTCGTTCCATCGTGGGCTCCATGTTGGAGGATGTTGACATGGTGAGAACTGATGGACACGAGATACACCGGCCATCCTCCTCAAAGTCCTCCCTGTCCATCACCTCTGCCATGACCAGAGGGTCCCAGAGTGATTTTACAAATTCTCTTCCAGGCACTCCAGTGCCCAATGAGTGGCCTGTTGAAATCTATTGTCCTATCATTAGGAATTCAGTCATTGATATGAGTGACTCCTCAACTCATTCACAAGGGTCAACAAATTACACAAGGCAAACCATCTCTGCCATAGTTGACACTGTTATGGAGGTCATTCCAAGAGAAGATACGGAACACATAGCCACTGCAGATGATGTCACTTCTTTTACAAGAAGACTTGCGAGACTCAGCCCCAGGGACGGTCTTCAGAACTTCTCACATGAGCTCACTGACAAAGTTTATGAGCTCATAAAAAGTCACAACACCCCCCAGGCTCTTTTTGTGCCAGCTGGCAAGAGCGTGTCTGACTCTATTCTTTTGAAGCTGAAGACAGGATTGAATGCTTCTGAAGAATCCAGGGAGTTTCCATCTGACCTTGTATACTCCTTTGCTACGGAGTCAATAAAACGTCTGCTACAGCAGATTGTCTTCTGGCTTCCTCCACCATCACAAGGATCCGATTTCTGCCAAACTATCATCTCTGATGATTCTCTGCAGGAAACAAGTTGGTTTATGCCGAGCTCTTCTGCCATCTCCGTTAGTTCCTCACAGGTTTACTTTGACACAAAGAGCCTTTTCACCAATATAATGGTCGATCAGGTCATGGATACCTGTTCTGTGGCCTCCAATTCATCAGAAGAATTATCAGAGTTGATGAACATAATCAATGGGTTGTCCCCAACTGATGCTGGAACACTTGACTCTGACAGACCGGCTCTCATGACCACTTGCCGTCAGTCTAGTTCCAAATCATTGCCTAGACCCTCTCTGTCTGGCAGCAGCACACACAACGGTGGAACTGTGGATATTCAAGTTTTAGGAGAGGTGGAATCTAAGATGGACAACAAAGAACTGGAGATGTCTAGTGTCTCTGTGCATCCATCAACTCCATCAGCCATGGACTCTGATACACATGCATCATTTGACTCCACTAGCAATGATGACACCTCTTTGGTACTTTTACTGATTGTTAGATTGCTGTCAATGATCACCCCTTTCACATTACTGGAATCCTCTGACATTGGTGAAACATCAAGAGTTCTCACAAAGAGGATTCTGTCTGAGTTCTGTGGCACCTCAGGCCTTGAACCAACTCAAGCCTACCCCCAGAATCTGAAAATCAAAAAGATTTTCAAGGCTGTCTACAAGGGGCTTCTTCAAGAATTTGGGTCAGAGAAGATGCTCCAGGTTGCAATGAAGTCAACGGATTATGCATTTGACGATGCCCTGGTCAAATCATTAACTAGGGAACTACTAGCTAAATGCAATGAGGCTAGATCTTCACCTCCCTCCATGACACAGTTGTCATCACACAATGTACTTGGCAGTGACGAGGTAGGTAATTCTGGGCTTCCAACAACTTGTAGAAAGGAAAAGAAGAGAGGAAGATTCAGCGCTCTCTGTGGACTCAACCAAAAGGTATATATGTCATCAAAATACACATTTTTAAGATTATTTTTATTCATTACGTACAGTATGATGGTAAACACTGATACCCTTTGTGTGCAATTTCTCCTACTGTATAAATGACTGTTTGTTACCCAGTGTACAAAGAAGGTCAACAAGAAGAACCACTGCACTCCAACACCTTCCCAGAACCAGACCCCTGCCGTCAGTGAAACAGGTAAGTCAATACACTCAAATGTGTACTGAACAAAAATATAAACGCAACATGCAACAATTTCAAAGATTTTATTGAGTTACAGTTCATATATGGAAATCAGTCAATTGAAATACGTTCATTAGGCCCTTATCTATGGATTTCACATGACTGGGAATACAGATATGCATCTGTTCGTCACAGATACCTTAAAAAAAGGTAGGGGCGTGGATCAGAAAACCAGTCAGTATCTGGTGTGACCACCATTTCCCTCATGCAGCGTGACACTTCTCCTTCGCATAGAGTTGATCAGGCTGTTGATTGTGGCCTATGGAATGTTGTCCCACTCCTCTTCAAATGCTGTGCGAAGTTGTTGAATATTGGTGGGAACTGGAACACGCTGTTGTACACGTCAATCCAGAGCATCACAAACATGCTAAATGGGTGACATGTCTGGTGAGTATGCAGGCCTTTCGACATGGGGCCATGCATTACCATGCTGAAACATGAGGTGATGGTGGCGGATGAATGGCACGACAATGGGCCTAAGGATCTCGTGACAGTATCTCTGTGCATTCAAATTGCCATTGATAAAATGCAATTGTATTCGTTGTCCGTAGATTATGCCTGCCCACACCATAACCCTACAGCCAACACAACGCCATATACGTGGTCTGTGGTTGTGAGGCCTGTTGGACATACTGCCAAATTCTCTAAAACGACATTGAAGGCGGCTTATGGTAAAGAAATAAACATTAAATTCTCTGGCCACAGCTCTGGTGGACATTCCTACAGTCAGCATGCCAATTGCACGCTCCCTCAAAACAAGTCAACCAGCGTTTTTCCTTGCTCCTATTTTTCTCAGTCTCTGTCTCTGAGACATCTGTGGCGTTGTGTGGTGTGACAAAACTGCACATTTTAGCGTGGCCTTTTATTGCCTCCAGCACGAGTTGCACCTTTGTAATGATCATGCTTTTTAACCCACAAGAGTCTACGCCCTGTCTGGGCCGAGGGGTTTGTATCGGCCTTACTGCTATTTGCCCATACAAACGCATTGAATAACAGATTCACTACATGGAACTGAAGTGTCTGTCCTAAATCTGAGAGATATAAGAAAGTTGACGAAATATATATTTATTTATATGTATATATATTTTTTGCAAGTTTTTATCCCCTTCTTTTTGGCACTAAACAGTCTAAGCCCTGGAGGGGCCTATGTAACACTTCTGCGTTAAATAGGCGGATTGAGACTGCTTGGCTACCTGCCGCCCGACATTTGTAAATTATGTAGAATATTACAATTTAAATAATAATAATGCAATACTAATTCTTCACACTAACTAGGGTCAGTTAAAGAAAATGTTATGTTTAAATTTTTCCCCCCAGCAATTGTCAATGATCAAGAATCCTGCCGAACAGAGAGTGTATGCTCCACCAAGAAGAAACCAAGGAAGCGTTCGCTCATTTCCAGGATGATTTCAGCTATAGGCAAAGCCTTGTCCAGTCCCTTTACTTCCTGCTATAAAAAGAAGAGCACCTAATCTATATTTCAAAATAAATATTTGAAATTAACATAATTGCATTAATTCTTCATGTTGAGTGTTTTTCATTATATATTATTGGATGATATAAAGTGTAGTAGTAGTAGAAGTTGTATAGTTGACTATATACATACATTAAAAAAGAAGAAGAATATGTGCAGTTTTTCACAATTCCTGATATTTAATCCTAGTAAAAAATCCCTGTCTTAGGTCAGTTAGAATCATCACTTTATTTTAAGAATGTCAGAATAATACTAGAGATAATTATTTATTTCAGCTTTTATTTCTTTCATCACGTTCCCAGTGGGTCAGAAGTTTACATACACTCAATTAGTATTTGGTAGCATTGCCTTTAAATTGTTTAACTTGGGTCAAACGTTTCGGTTGGTCTTCCACAAGCTTCCCACAATAAGTTTACTGAATTTTGGCCCATTCCTCCTGACAGAGCTGGTGTAACTGAGTCAGGTTTGTAGGCCTCCTTGCTCGCACACGCTTTTTCTGTTCTGCCCACACATTTTCTATAGGATTGAAGTCAGGGCTTTGTGATGGCCACTCCAATACCTTGACTTTGTTGTCATTCTGCCACAACTTTGGAAGTATACTAGGGGGTTATTGTCCATTTGGAATTCCCACTTGCGACCAAGCCTTAACTTCCTGACTGATGTCTTGAGATGTTGCTTCAATATATCCACATCATTTTTGTGGATATCACATCAAATAAAACTATAAATAATCTTATCTAAGTCCTTTACAATTTTAGGGGGTAAGTCAACTGACAACGAGACATAAACCAATCTGGATAACCCTTCAGCTTTGGATAATAATACTCGACCGTATAACGAAATATCCCTCATCAACCCGAGGTTCAATTAGTTAAAGTTCAATTCAGTCCTTTGTTTTTCATCCTTGCATATAACAATTTCAATATAAGTAACCTTATCTTTAATTGGGATACCAAATACTTCCTGTAAAACACAATCCTTGAATGGAAATAAGACTGACTTACTGATATTCATTTTCAAACCGGAAACTAAGGAAAAGTCTTCAATACAGGAAACTGCTTTAGAAACCTCATTCCTGTCTCTTAAAAATATTACGATTCGCCTGGCATTAATAGAAAAACAGAAATGGACATTTACTATCACAGTGACTAGATGAAGAATATTAAACTTGTATACGTTCACATGAACCAGGGTCTCACAAAAATAAAAGTTCTTACTAGTTGCAAATAAAAACAGTCCTTTGCACCACGCAAGTGGGTGAACTAAATTCTCTATATATATATTTATACAATTGCAAATAACATTGTACCATAAATTGGTAAAAAGTAATAGCCATCAAGCTAACATTAAGTGTCAGTGCGAATTTCCCTGCCATAAAATAAATATATATAACAAAAAGTTTGGTTCACACAAACAATGCTCTTTCCTCAAGAAATATAACGTTTTATCAGATGCAAATAAAACTCAGTCCTGCACAACTCACTTGATAAATCCAGCCACAGACGATTCTGAGCTTCTTTGTCAAATGCTGTCAGATCCTCAGGTTGTTATTCTTTAAATAGTCATTTTTCTTTGCACTTTTCCATGTCATGTCCCTCACTGTCCTGGAGATGAATCTCATGATCACTGGTCGTGGTGGCGGGTTGTTTTCCCCATCTCTCAGCCTACCCAGGCGGTGCACTACATCCAGAGAACCTGCAACAACATTTCGCTCCTCCTATTGCCCTGCAAATGTCTTGCTTTGATGTTCTCGTCAGATTTTTCTGCTATTCCATAAATTCGAAGATTCCATCTCCGACTATACCGGTCATTCTCGTTTACCTTTTGACTCCATTTCAGTGAGTTTCTTCTCCTGCTTTGCAACCTGAATGTTCAATGAAGCGTTCTGCTGCTTCAGAGTTTTTACTTCCTCAGCACTGAAATCAATCGATTTCTTCAGGTTAACGATACTGACAGTGTTCTTTTACACCAAATTCATGATGTTATCTGTACTCTCTGATTTTAGCCGTGAGGATGCGGACGATGTTGTCCTGTAGCTGGCTCATTTATGGTTCACTTCTCAGCTTCTTTGGAAGTTGCTCCTTGGTTGGGGTATTCGGGTATGAATCACATTCACCCCCCTTTTTTACACTGCAAGCATATGAGTGAGTTTCAACAATGCCTCTTTTCTCCTTGGAAGTTTCAACATCCATTATCTCAGCAACAGTTTGGTCATGTCCTGATTACATGCTACTAGCTATGAAGACGTTAGCAGGCTAACTTAACTAAACACGCGGAAACGTTTCGAAAGCTAGCAAAAATATGTCAATGGTTTGAATAATTACACAATTATTCATTGTATGGTTAGATATCATTTTTGTGAAAATAACAAATTGCAACTGCAGTCTAAAACTATAAACTTTGTGAGAAAACCCAAAAATTGTTCCTCAGCTAGAAATGTTCCACCCTCTCATGTCGCCATCTTGACCATGTCACTGATTTCATGGAGCTCTCCTGCGCATCATTTACTTCACAAAATCCTGCAAATGTGAAAGCGCCAGAAATAAACATTGCGAGATTGTAAATATGTGTGAAAGTCAGAGATTTGAAAGCAGACGCTTTCATCCAAAGCGATATACAGTAATGCGTACATACATTTGACTTTTGAGTGGCCCGGGGAAATTAGACTTTTTCAAGCTTTTCTAAGCAATTTTTGTATCTCTTTCTTTGTAATACTGTATGTATTCAATCATTTCGAATTGATCACTTCCCACTGGGCACATACATCAATTCAATGTTTATTCCACGTTGGTTTAACGTAATTTAATTGGAATTACATGGATATTCTGTCACAGTGAATTTTGTAATCTGCAGTCAATTTAATTATGTTTTCATGTGCCATGATTCTGACATTTCACATATGGTCCTCATAGGATTAGGCTACATAATTACAGTGGTGCAGTAAATGTAATCTCAATTCAATACGAGATGCATATACTGTACATATAGCCATTATAGCTATTAAACCCATGTTCAGTGACTGTAATCTGGGACGCAAGTGGCCTAAAATGTTTGTGACGTTCCATGGAACCCACAGTGTTGTTTAAAACTAGATTCTGATTGGCTTGCAGGTCATTCTACAGTGTACATTATAAATGAAAACGTGCTTTTATATCAGTGTTACAGATTCACATTACTGAACGTGTCTCAATCCGTACCGCGCTTTTATCTGCCTAAAGGTATCTTCACGCACGACTGGACAGGCCTTTTGGATAGGCTTGTCCAAGGTAAGGATATGTGTCAAGCTATAGCCTACTTTTAATGTTTTAGTTCCGAACTCAAATTACTCCAGTCAAGTGATTAATCGTAAGAGTTAGTTGTTTTGACTGAGCAGTCCAATGGCCAATGCTGTTTTTGGACTATGAGACCCTCGGCTATATACTATGATGAGCCAATAACATGCATAGATTGTGCATTAGGCATTGCACAAGTTAGTGTCTAGGTCAGAATATAAAGTTGCTACTTCCGTCAACTCAAGTTACTCAAGTCAAGTGATTAATCGTAAGAGTTAGTTGTTTTGACTGTCAAAACAAATAACTTTGATGGAATATTCCAAATTACAATGGCAATTATTCATCACAAATTCACAATATTACTTGTATTTCAATGATTCATCCAGGCCCAGGACATAAAGTCTCCTGAAAGCTGTGTAGCAATCATTCCATTGCTGACCCATAGGATGGTAATCACATACATGATTGGCTTCATCTAGAATCATGGATACCTTTCATGTGAGTACTCACACACAATATTTTTTTTACATACCTCAGAAGGAAGATACCTCAATATCTGGAAGCACTGTCTCGTGTACAATTGCTAATGCTATCTCTGAAATGTCTAACAAAATGTTGACTTGATCGTTTCATCAAGACCTTCTCATCACAAGTTGGAACTAGTGGTCAACATTGGGACAATGCAGCCATAAATAACATGGACCAATATTTTCATTGGGGTAAGCACTATATTTCTGATGGGTTTAAAGATTGTATTACATTATCTTACCATAGATATTTTTCCTCTAATTTGGCTCCTGTTCCTCCAACAGTGAGCAAGACCTGCCAGCAGAGCTCACTGGAGCAGGGAGACATGCCGTCATCCTTTTGGCGCCTGACAAAGTACACTTTTTTCCTTCTAAATAACACTATAGTAACATCTTCTGCACAAAGTTACATTCCTAATAAGATTGGTGTTAAGTGAGAAAGAATCCTAAAGATGGTCCAATGGGCATGGTCTGAAGCCTCTCGTCATCTCAGTGTGTTGAACCACCTTATTTCTTGCAGGCTTGAGATTCAGATCCTGCTCAACGATGTTAAGCATTCGATTAACCACATGCAGGGGACGCTGAACACCATGCAGGGGCAGTGTATTGAGTTGCAGACTGCCATGTCTAAGGTAGTGTCAGATGAGTCTCAGATACAGAAGAATAAGTCTATGATGGTATGGTGATAATGATTGAGATGGTCATTATAATAATGATGACTAGCGGTACCCCACCCTAAGGGCGGTAAATCATTGGATCTGATTAATTTACACTAATAATAAGCTATTGTCAACTTCCCGTCTATGCTTATCTTGCTCATTGCTCACTGTCAATTGCTGACTGTTATCCTATGTGTTTAACTATTATTGATTTCTCACAGAAAAATAATTTGATTGCAAATGTACCTGGGGCCATGTAAATAATTGTTAGGCTACTCATCTTGAATCCACCGGTGGCAACTTGTGTGACCATAAAAGTCTGTGTGCGACTGGGCACAGTAAAATAATTTGGTTACTGACCTGCCCTACATCATAGAAGGCCCTTCAAGTCAGAACTAGGAAATTCTGTCAGTGAGCATTATGGGTAATTATCCTACATACTTACATCAAATACTTTATGATAGCATCATCTCCTGTAGTAACAGTGCCATTCCAAACACAATAAATGTGAGAATGAACAAAGATACAAAATATTGCTAAAGTGAAGAAAATCAGCTCAAAATTGTAGGAGGAAATGCCCCTGCAGCAGGGAGGCTTACGGTATTATAATATATTGTAGATAACATTAATATAATTTGTGTATTTACAGTATCATTACACATACAAATGAAAGTATATGCTAGGGATTGATCTACACTGAGTGAACAACACATTAAGAACACCTTCCTATTGAGTTTCCCCCCCTTGGTGGTGGACCATTGTTGATACTCAGGGAAAAGTGTGGAGTGTGAAAATCCCAACAGCATGGCAGTTCTTGACACAAAATTCTACCATACTCTGTTCAAAGGGACTTAAATATTTGGTCTTGCCCATTCACCCTCTGAATGACACACATACACAATCCATGTCTCAATTGTCTCAAGCCTTACAATATTTTTTTAACCTGTCTCCTCCTCTTTATCTATACTAATTTAAGTGGATTTAACTAGTGACATCCATAAGGGATTATAGCGTTAACCTGGATTCACCTGGTCAGATATGGGGTACACGGGTATCACATCATTACATACTTGGCCCTACTGCACCTGCATTCCAGCATCTGGAATTGACTCAACATGTTTGAGGTGGGGGATCAATACTTGTGGGGGTAGAATGTATGATTCTGATATGTACAGGTAAGTTCATTGTCTATGTGTGGGGGAGGGGGGTTTGTGTCCGTACTCTGAGGTGTGTTTGAATATGAATGAGCTGCAGTGTTGTGATGTGTCCTATCCCGTCCTTGCAGAGTGATCTTCCTTGGCCTCATAACATGTCACAGTTGCTCCTCCTTTGGAGGGAGGGGGACACCACCACGGGACAGCCCCTACACTTATCGCTAGAGATCGAACTTCAGACTCCCTCCAAAACCACTGAACCCTTCAACACCCCGAAAGAGTTTATGATGCACACCCTTAGAGGGCGCCGGAACAGGATAACTCCCTCCACCCTCACAAAGACATAGAGGAGGAGGAACTATCCAATACCCAGTGAGAGAGAACGAGTGACCTCAATCAAACACAGCCAGAAAGTGGAGGTGGAAGAGGCATTAGATAGATGGAGGAGGTTACCCCAGAGGCCATTCCTCCTGTTCATGTGAGCAAGAAAGAGCAGATGGCTTCTGATCAGCCAAATGGCAGGCAGAGGGAGAGGTCATAGTGATTCACACCCACAGAGAAAGACAACCCACACAAGCTCTTAGTTGAGATGAACCACACAGAGGTAGAGGCAGAGGGCTTTCAGGCCTAGCAAGTCAGCCTGCCAGCTCTAATCCTCAAGTCAAGATTTGTATTCAATAATTGAGAAGTCCCATTTACTTAATGATCATTTTTCACTGTCTTCAACCCCCAAGAACCAGGGTGAGTCTGGGTCACCCTTTTACTGGGCAAATAGAACTTGCATATTGTCAAAGACTAGGCCGAAACGTTAATCTTTTAACCTTGCTTGAATAAAACAATGCATTTTTTATAGTGAGCAAGAGTTGGGCTTTTTCCTTTTCTATGATGATTCAAATATTTGGTTGCACCTCAACTCAACGTTGGTTGAGCGCCCTCCATTTTTGTTGTCAAATAAGACATGTTTTTTTTAAATGTACAAAGTAAATTATTCAAAGCATCAACATTGGGATGTGTCCCACTTATTTACACAACCTAATCCACACTTGCAAAGTTAAAGTTTATAGAAAAGTTCTGAAATTAAGTAGTAAACAGAAGAAAAGCAGAATTGAGTTCAATTATAATGTGAATAATTTAATGCTCTATGGTTCAATCCCTTTTCTGCAGGTGTGATGAATGATTAATATTGTTCCTCCTCTTCCTTGTGGCAGGCGCAGCAGCACACTGCCCTCCAAAGCCTGCAAAATAATCGCTGGACTGCCCCTTTCCTAGCTCTGCATGGAACATCCAGTGTCACATCCTTGGTGACGTGTGGGGTGACATCCGGGATGACCACAGCAACATCCTCTGGAAAGGGAAAAAAGAGGATCAGAATGTAAACTAATGCAAACCGTAGCTTCTAAACACTGGCCAGTTGAAAGGTTCTACTAAGATGTCATGACAAACGACACCTGTCAGAGTGCTCTCTAAGTGTTACTCACCTGCTTGGATGTCAGCTGGCAGAGTGGCGAAGACGGCCATCGTGAGAATCCTTTCTTCATGTGTGACGTCCACAACCTCCAAGAGGGAAGAGATGGGCTCTGCTTCTGTATTAGGGGTGGTGTCCACCACATTCAGGTGGGAAGAAGCCGGATCTGCCTCTGTGTTAGTGGTAATGTCTTGAACCTCCAGGTGGGAAGAAGCCGGATCTGCCTCTGTGTTAGTGGTGATGTCTTGAACCTCCAGGTGGGAAGAAGCCGGATCTGCCTCTGTCTTAGGGGTGATGTCCTCAGAGAGATTAAAGTAGATGTCACGTGTCAAAATTTTGATTGATGACCCTATGTGAACCTATGTGAACGCTATGTGAACCCTATGTAGTGATGACGTGTGCATGTCTTCTGGTCAGGCAAGCCTGGTTAGGTGGGGGCTATGGGTTGAGTAAGGGTCCATTTGACAGGCCGTTAATGATTGATGACCCAAGCCTGATAGGCAAGCCTGGTTAGGTGGGGGCTATGGGGTGAGTAAGGGTCCATTTGACAGGCCGTTAATGATTGATGACCCAAGCCTGATTTATGACCCTATGTAATGATTTATGACCCTATGTCATGTAGAAGGGTGCATGCCCAGGGTTGAGTAAGTGACCATGTGTCAGGTCAACCTGTTACTGTTTCTCACGGTTTTGGTTGGTTTATTGCCCCTTATAAAGCGCCTGAACAATACCTGTTTAAGACTGTACATGATAACCCCCCTGAATATTAAACAAAAATGACACCTATGCCAATTTTAGGGATGTTATGCTCGGCTTGTCATGAACCCAGTGACCAAAGCCTTGAAGAAGTTCTGTGTGAAGCTCCAGAATGTTTTAAAGGATTTTTGGGTACGAGTGAGGGCCACATGTCTTACATATTCCACCCGGAGGATTCTACGGTAAAGATATTCACAGACCGTGGACCCAAACCCCTTTATCCTGCAAAACCTGGGAGTTTTCCCCCGGCTCTGGGGATGAGAGAATGGCTAAACATCAGGCTGGCTCTTTGTAAAATTGAACAGGTCCTAAGTGTTACAAATGTGCCAGGATATGCGTTGGAAGAACAGGTCTGCGGCCGCAGTGATCTCAAGGCTCTAAGAATTGCTTCAATGGACTATAGCCCTGACAACAAAGTGACAATTTTAGCCTGTGACCTTTATGATAAGGCTAATGCTACAAAGTCTGTCAATTCTCCTGTAGCTTCCAGAGCACGCAAACATGTAAACTTTTTTATTCCTGTGTTTAGTTTTAAATGGGTGGATTATCCAATTTTCATAACACTTATGAATAAGCTGGACATTCTCTTCCAAAATGGGGAACAGTTAAAGCGCTGGGCGAGGCTTTCCTTGAGACAGAGTCAAGACCAAAAGGCCCGACGGAGGATCTACCCCTGGAGTGAAAACTTACCAAGTGTTGATGGACCGTGCAAGAGAGCCTTGCCTTTTGAGGGTGAACTCGACACGGACAATGGCGGTTGGTTGCATAAGCTCCCAGGATCTGTAAGAAAGGCATCGTAAAATACCTTAAGAATGTAAGGATATAAAATGTATGTACTAAATATTTTGAATGAAATAAATGGTTTTAAAATCAGAATCTCACCACGTTATGAACTCTCGCGTTTGTTCACTCTTAGCGCAGTCTGTCCCTGAGAAAAAACTTGCGGAAAAAGCCATGTGCGCGCGTATGTGCGTGAGGGAGTTTTCTGTAGTGGCTGTGTGTGTGTGTGTGTGTGTGTGTGTGTGTGTGTGTTTCAAAAACAGAAAAAGGGGGGGCGGGTTGTTTGTTAAAAAAATACCCTTGCATGCCTGGTGGGTCGTTTGAAACCAAGGTTTACACTAGCCTGCAAAACAGATGCCTACCCCCCAACAATAATATTGTGTCTTACGACTCCTAATCTTAAAGGCCTTTCATAAAACTATTTTTTTAGGTGGGCTAAAAAGTCATTCATCCCAGCGATGTCGAGACCAACCCACCCCCCATGCATCTAGGTGCTAGCACCCCGGAGATTTTAGAAGCTCCAAAAGGATCCTAATGTTTAGACACACCCAATACCATGTGTTTGAAATGTGTCAAATATACCATGGGCGGGGGTATAGCCCGAAAAAAACGACAAACCCCAAATGCTATGTAAAAAATCATTCAGGGGTTTTTCTCTAGGTCGTAGGGTACAAAAGCGCTAGAAACCATGGGCAATGTTAGCAGCGTTTTAGTTCCGATGCAAACAGCACCTCCAGAAACTCCAAGAATCGTTATCGGACTGAAGCGTTAAAAAAGATAATCGGGGAAAACAGTCTAATGGATCTATCGCAAGGTGAGTTCTTGAAATAAATCTTTATTAGATTTGGTTGTTGTGGGGAATTGTTTGAAAAGCGTGGGATGTTATAGAAATATTAAACAATCATTAGGATCAGTATGCTTACCGTATAACAAGGCAATATTAGCTAAAGTGATTATAGCTTTAATATTGTCGAATGTTTTATAGATTCTGAAGCATTCACGCAGATACTCCGAGGTATAACTGAGCTCGAACCATCCAATGGGGCTCCGAAACAAAGTGCAGACAAACAAACGCCTGCCCTGAATTGTCAACGTAAGTAAGCTCCAAGAATTCCATACATAAAAATATTTATACCTTAAAAACAAAAAGTGTGGGCATCTTATATTAAAAGTTATTTTATATGTTTACAGAGGACCTAAAGCCTAGAAGGTTAAACGAGGCCCTATGGAGCCTGAACGGTTTCTGCGAAGCATATGACTACGAGACAATTCTGCCCTACTCCCAGGATGTATTTACACAAAAGCAGCGAACAGAGACTTTAAACGGCAGGTCAACTCCCCTTGGCCAGGACAACGTTGTCCCCCATATTTCTAAACACCAAAGGATAATTAGTGCTCAGATCCACAGTTCCGCTTCACCCGAACAATTCTACTTGGCCGATATTCACGAGACGTCGTTCCAAGGACTAGGTATGAATCAATTATATATTATTATTTATATATATTATTATTTTAATATTTATATATTTTTTTTATGCCGGAATATGTTAAAACAAGGCCTAATGCTGTTTTTTTTTATTTTTTATTTTATTTATTTTTTTCAGGCTCACCATCTACCGAACCTGCAGATGCTGTAATACAGGTTGAACAAAGACATCAGCCCCTGGTTTCAGAGCTTCTTCAGAACAGCCCTCGTCAAAAAAGCCGAGGTATTTAATTAATGTATTGTTAATATATAGGCTTATATCTGAAATGTATTTGGCATTTTTAACATATTTTAGGGTTAATAACCTATTTTTGTATGTATTATTTTTATTTCAGACTCCTCACCGGCTTATAAACACAACGCACAAACATCGGAGGATGCCCAGACAAGCATCCCCGAGGAGGCTCCAAAGACACCAGTCAAGAAAACAGCGAAACCTGATGATGTCAAAGATTTAAATGACATTTCTGAGGTAGACGATTTGATGTTCTGTGAAGCTGCCAACCTTCTTGAATCGGCCAATTCTGTGGGGGAAACAGCAGATTCTGAAATAGACCAAGAACGTTTTTTCAAAGCGTTTACCCTGGGTTTAAAATCACGAAAGGCTCTACTCCAGAGGCGCATGTGTATTCTACTCGAGCATCAATACAATCAGGATGTGTCATTCTGGCGTAGCGAGCTACCCCGTATGTTAAAAAACATTAGGGCTAAAACAAGCAAATACCGCCGTTAAAAAACACACATGTAAACACACACACACACACACATCCTTAATTAGACAGATGGCGCCCCCTATAGACCAAAGTGAGACAATTGAAACCCTCTTAGCCAGGATCCCTACAGAGCTCCAAGATATAGTTAACCATATGAATGATTCGGGGGTAATTGACATAATGACAATAGATGAAAATCTATTATCCCAGATTCCCTCCGAACTCATAGACATTATTACACGTATGAATGAGTCAGGGCCTTCCGAGGAAAACATGTTAACACAGATTCCCGAAACCATCATATCTCTAATTACCCAGCTTAACGCGAGCCCTAGGTTTAATTCGGCCCCACAGACACCTCTAAGACAGCCTTTAACAACATTGTCCGAAGAGTCTGAAAGTCAATATGATGTTTTTGAACAGTTGGACAAATGTCTAGCAAATCTGGAGGGGGGCGGTCTTGAGATCAGTGTACAGAACGAGAGCGCTAGGTTTAATTCAGCACCCCAGACACCTATAAATCAGCCTTTAACACCAATGTCCGAAGAGTCTGAAACCCAATACGATGTTTTTGAACAGTTGGACAATTGCCTAGCAAATCTGGAGGGGGGAGGTCTTGATCGAAGTGTACATGTTTTGCGTCGAAATAAATTCAACAATATTGAGGTTCGCCAGTTTTTCAATTTCGCATGGGGGGGTCAGATTCGGGAATATGCTGTGTTTTACGTAATGCTTATGGACACTTTGAATGAACTGTTAGCGAGGATTAGAGATTATAGCGAACCTAGGGATCTCTTACAGTTGGAAATTTGTGGAGACAGTCTACAGAGCAAGGTATCGCTTATTTTACAGAATGGTGAAGCAGAGCTTGAACAATTTGTTAAACTGCTAGAACGCCTTGTTCAGTCAAATTTAAACGTGCTAGCAGATAGGACCCTCGAACTTGTAGTACAATTAGTACGACAACCACAAGGGGGCGGGGGTCAGAGACGAAAGCTCGAGAGTTTAATGCAGTCCGAAATCATAAGCAATAAAAGGGCCTATCTCATAAACGTTCACAATCCAGGTAATAAGCTATGTTTTGCCATAGGTTTGGCCCACTTACTCAGCCCAGGATGTACTGATCAAGCCGCGTTACAAAAAGCTCGAGAGCTACAAACTGCGGTGGGTCTCGGTATACAGGATGCTGTGGCTTTCTCAGACATAGTCAAATTTGAAAACTTTCTGAACATCAAGATTGTGGTTTTGTACCACAGTAGGGCTAATGACGCTCTCCTCAAGTTCCAAAATATACCCGAACCACATCCTAAGACTATGTACTTTTATGTGCAAAATGAGCATTACTATGCCGTAACTAACATCACAGCCTTTTTAGGCGCGCCATATGTCTGTCCAGCCTGTCATACCGGCTACACACGCATGGGGGGGCACTCGTGCCGTTACAACTGTTCAGTATGTCTGGATAAACATTGCCCTATGCAGCCGCTAAACTTGACCCCCTGTGCGGATTGTCACCGCACATGTCGTTCGGCCTACTGTTACGAAAAACACAAAACTGAAACATGGCATCCCAAGGCATGTAAATCTGTAAGCAGTTGTGACATTAACAAGAAATGTCCAAAATGTCATTGCAATTACAACCTTAAAATAGATAGCCCTAAACCTCATGTTTGTGGAATTATACACTGCCCAATCTGTAAAGGTCCTTTGAAAAGCAGAGACGCGGAAGCGGTTCAAGAAGTAACACATGAGTGTTACATTCAGCCCTTGGCTGAAGATGAACATACAGAGAAATATGTGTTTTATGATTTTGAGACAAATCAGCAATCAGGGGTTCATTTGCCTATTTTTGTGTCAACCATGACTTTCAAGGGTGAAAAATGGTCGGCCGAGGGACCCAATTGTGCCCGGCTCTTTCTAAAACATTTTAGAAAAGCCCAGTACAGAAACTTCACGTTTATAGCTCACAATGCTAGGGCCTATGACTCCTATCTGCTTCTGAACCCTTTGATACAGCAAGGCGTGGCACCCAGTGTCATAGCTCAAGGGAGTAAAATATTATGCTTTGTTGACCCCGCCTTCAAACAGAGATACATTGACAGCTTAAGCTTCTTACCCATGAGATTGGCTCAAATGCCAGAGGCCTTGGGTTTTGAAAACTCTGTCAAAGGCTATTTCCCTCATTTCTTCACATCTGAGGAGAATCTACATTATATAGGATCTTATCCAGCCCCCGAAATGTACGGGTGTGATCAAATGTCTCCCAAAGAGCGTGAGAGATTCATGACATGGTACGAGACCGTAAGACATGGCACTTTTGATTTCCATAAAGAGATGGAATCATACTGTGACAATGACGTTGTTATACTTCGTGAAGGATGCCTCAGATTCAGAGAAGAGGTAATCAAAGATGCGGGCATTGACCCCTGGAGCTGTACAACTATTGCATCAGCGTGCATGAAAACCTATCGTACACACTATCTAACTCCTGAATCTATAGCTATCCCATCGCCAGACAACTACCGACGCCAATTCAAGGCCTACTCTAGTGGTTCCATTCAATGGTTGGAGTACTTGGCCCAGGATAAAGATATTTTTATCCAACATGCTTTGAATCGGGGGGAGAAGGCTTTTGGGCCTTACCATGTAGATGGATACACACAGATTGACGGGGTTGAGACAGTGTATGAGTACAACGGTTGTTTCTTCCACGGTTGAAAATTATGCTTTGTCCCCCACACCTTGTGTGTCCTAACCCAAAAGACTTTTGGGGAAATGTACCAAGAGTTTCAAGACAAACTGAATTCTTTAAAGGCTACTTACGGGTTAAAAGTTGTGGTTTTGTGGGAGCACGAATGGACAGCCCTCAAAAAGGCAGATCCTAGTGTTAAGGCCTTCCTTACCCATTATGACCCTCCAGAGCCCCTGGAACCGCGACAGGCCTTGTTTGGAGGCCGGACCAATGCTTTGACATTGCGTTATGTAGCTCAACCCGACGAGACAATAGGCTATGTAGATTTTACATCCCTATATCCTCATGTAATGAGTTCCTCATTCTATCCTATAGGGCATCCTGAAATTATTCACAGCGACTTTGACGAACCCCAAAATTATTTTGGTTTAATCAAAGCGACTGTCTACCCTCCTAGGGGGCTGTTTATACCTGTGTTGCCTTACAAGGGTCCTAAAGGAAAACTTTTCTTTCCCCTTTGTCGCACATGCTGTGAAAACCACAACCAGGAAAACCCCTGTGATCACACAGATCAAGAAAGAGCCCTGACCGGTGTATGGGTCACTGTAGAATTCTCTAAGGCTTTAGAGAAGGGGTATCGTGTGGCCAAAATCTTTGAAGTGTGGAACTTTTCCAGGAAATCAGACACACTTTTTAAAGAGTACATCAAAACCTTCTTGAGATGCAAGCAGATGGCTTCAGGCTATCCTGCATCGGTCACAGATCAAGAAAGTAAAGACCAGTACATTCAAGACTACCATGACAGAGAAGGCATACTTCTTGACCCTGACAGAATAGAGGTCAACAAAACCAAAAGAAATGTGTCGAAATTGTACTTGAACTCCCTTTGGGGGAAATTAGCGCAGAGATGCAATATGCTAACAACTTCGATCATTAAAGACCCCGAAGAATTTTTGGAATTTGTTTTTTCGGACCAATACGAAATTTCACATTTTTCCTTCTTGAGTCAAGACATTGCCTTGGTGCAATGGAGGCGCCACCAAAAGTGGGTTCTACCCCCGGGTAATGTAAATGTGTTTCTTGCAGCATTTACCACAGCCTATGGCCGCCTTGAACTGTACACCCTCATGGAACAGCTTCAGAGGCGGGTTCTTTACCACGACACAGACTCTGTGGTCTATGTAAGCAAACCGGGGGATTGGACCCCCCCACTTAGCAACTATCTTGGGGGTTTAACGAGTGAACTCGAAGAGGGTGACCATATTACAGAATGGTCCTCATGTGGTCCAAAAAGCTATGCTTTTAGGACTAAAGCCAATCACGTGGTGTTGAAAGCCAAAGGCGTGACTCAAAACTATGAAAATGCACCGCGTGTAAACTTGGAATCAATCACGCGCTTGGTCGAGGGGTTCGTAAAGGACAAGAATAGTGACTTGGAGATTTTGAGCTCCTACAACAAAATAGTGAGGGATAAAAAGGGGTTCCATCTAAGAAACGCACCACTCACTAAAAGATTCAGGGTAGTCTATGACAAGAGACAGCTATTGCCTGACGGTACCACATTGCCCTTTGGCTACTGACTTATGCTACAAGCCCCAGTGTGTCTTAAAGCTTAAGATATTATGACTGCTGTCGAGGGTTTTGACCCCCGGCTACAATTGCCTTTTTCAGCATTAATTGCAGGCCCTTCAAACAGTGGTAAAACTTTTTTTGTAAAAAGTATTTTAGAGAATTCTGAACATGTGTTATCTCAAAAGCCTGACAATATTGTATGGTGTTATTCATGTTACCAACCTCTGTATGATGAATTATTGAAGACAATAAAAATCAAGTTTGTTGAAGGAATACCCGATTCTCTGTCTGATGATGAACTTCTCCCCCCACATGTAAATAATCTGCTGGTTTTGGACGATATGCTATTTGCTGGTAGCGAACACCCTGAAATTGCACGAGCTTTTACCCAATATACTCATCATAGAAACCTGTCCGTGCTTTACTTGGTCCAGAATGTGTTTCACCAAGGTAAAAATAGTCGGACCATTAGCTTGAATGCCAACTACATGGTATTGTTTAAAAATCCTAGAGACAAACTGCAAATTAGCACTCTAGCTCAGCAGATGTACCCTGGACGGAAATCATACTTTATGGAGAGCTATGAGGACGCTACCAAAGAGCCATTTTCTTATTTAATCGTGGATTTAAAAGCAAATACTCCAGAACACCTTAGGCTACGTACAGGGCTGTTTCCGGGGGAGAGGCCTGCTGCATACCTTCCTAAAAAGTAAACGCTATGTCTCTGCGTTTAAAAAGAAACCTCCCCCTCTTGAGAAGGCTTGTAGGTTCTACAGCTAAAGAACGGAAGGCCATCTTGGGTCGCTGTTCTTCAGATCTCATATTAGCCCTATGTGAGATTGCTTTGAATCTTCTCAAAGGACGCATTCCACTCACCCTGAACCAATTGAAAAAATTAAGGAGACAAAAGACAGCGATCAAACTCTTTGCCAATAAAAGGGCCAGTCTTCAAAAGAAAAGACATAGTATACAACAGTCTGGGGGTTTTCTTCTACCTTTACTCAGTATAGCCGTGCCCTTCATCACCAGCCTTATTGCGGCCAGACGTGGTGGTTGAACACGTGGTGTGATGGCCACTAAAATGTACTTGGTGCCTCAACAAGAGTTGGATAGACTTAAAAAACAAATGCAGGGTCCTGAAGATATCAGACAAACAGCGGAAAATGATTTGGATACGGCCATGAAGGATGTTTTGAACCGAAAAGGATTGAACCCCTATGATAAGATTCAAAAATACACAAACCTAATGCAAAGGTATTTGACTCGGGTAAAGCAAGGGGAGAGAGAGACTAACCATTTAACCCTTTCCCTACCGGACCCTTTAACAGATGTCGAACCTAACGATAGCCATGCCCCTGTAAGGCCTGTACCGTCGATCTTACCTAGTGGAGATAATATGTCGGGTGAAGCTCAAATGCCATTTGAAGATAAAGTTATGCATGACCTACTGACACATGTGCCTTTACGTAACAGGAAGAATGTTAAATACATTATGAACAAGATAAAAGACTCAAAGGGGATAGCTGCTTGGAACGACTCTGGAGAGTTTATCCTTCAGGGCTCTGTGGTTAGGGGGTCCCATATGCAGGACTTGCTTAAAAGTACCACGGCTGCCCACAAGGTTGCTGATGACCGAAGGCCTCCCGGCTGGCGTCAGTTTCTTAAGGCCCTGGCAATCCTCAACATCCCCCTCTCCGGTGTACCCAACCATAAGCTTCGTCAACAGATTCAAGCTTTAAAACAAAAGCCTTCAACGAGATACAGCACCCCTAAAGATGCCCCAACGACACCGGCCCCATATGAAAGCGATGATGCTAACTCATTTACTCCCATGAACGTCTCAGGACCTTTTCCTAAACCCGATCTCTCGGCGTGGTTAGACTTTTGAAAATGACTTTTGAATGACTATGATTAAATTCAATAAATGTTTTATTTGAAAAATAAGCAAGTTAACATTTGTGGCATTCTTGAAACATATGACGTGAGCATACGCCTTGATTACGCGTTCTTAAAGGACACACATTTGAACACTTTTGATATTTTCTAACAAAACAAGATACAAGGTTATCATTACTTCTTAAATCATCCTTATAAAGAGACATAACATCTTCAAAAGAAACTCCCCGGGCTCTTTGGCACAGGTAAAATACACAGTGGTGACCGCATGTAGTGGAAAGGTTATCTTGCACTTGTTTGATGTTGTAGTAGATCTTTGTACCGTTTAGGGTCAAAAAATCTTTAATAGATTTAGGGAAATGTGAAAAACCGGGGGGAAAGCCATAGGAATCAAAAAAAGTTGAGATTTTTCGTCCACCTTCCTGTTCTAATGTCATAGCTAGCCAATGTTCACCAGGCATGTGTTTAGGATGGGTATTGACAATAAACATTGCAGGCCTCTCAGACCATATCTCCATAGGTAATTCATCACAAGCCAACACTCCACAAAATTGTTTTCCAATCAAGCGGCTCATGAGCCCGTCCAACTCTTGGGTATTCATGTCTTTGTTCAAAGGTCCTTAATAATAATCCACTAAGACCTGTCTTCGGGCATTCACTTCCAAGATTGAATCAGAGCATGCGTAAACAATCATGCTAACTGTACAGGCTAAAGGTGTACGGAAACGCATTTCCAGCCTGAGGTTACCTTGGGACACCACAGACAGATTTCCTGAGGTGTCATCATCAGGTGATAAATTGAAAGCATACAATGTGTAACCCTCTGCAAAATCATTTCTGTCAATAGGTAAAGAGAGATCTTTTAGATGTCGCCCTGTAGCCAGGAATAGATTGTAAAATTCTCGCACAGATATGTTGTTATTAAATTGTGGTTGGAAAGCCTTCGCCGGAACCTGACGTCCGTCCTGACAGAGCGCTACATACTCTGCATTGAAGTGCTGAAAATTAAAGGGTTTTTTATCTAAACTGCCCGTATTAGAGGCGTGATCAACCAGACCTATAACCACATATCTAGGTAAAGGGCCTAGAAATAGGTTTTCTTGACTGCAGATTCTACTGCCCACAGGTATGCTAAAGGTTTTCATGGTAATTCTTTGGAGAGGGTAAAGGGCATTTCCTTTCATCAAAGCATGTGAGTGACCCAGGCGCACGGCCGGAGATACAGATACTTTTTTAATAAAAAGGGTTGCCCCCAACACTTTCAAACTAAAATCCCCGTCTTGGGGAGACATCAGGCAAAAATCATCCTTGGCCCTGGTTAATTTTAATCTTAAATCAACCGAATTTAAGAGTAACCGTTCTTGAAAGAAAATGTCAGAGTGTATAGGGCCTAGCAAATGAAACTCTCGAGATTCGGCGCAGTAGCGAGCTCGTGCCGCTAGTCCTTTGTTTGCACCGGTGGAAGGGTCTGTCGATTCCATAGAGGCTCCTGCAGTATCCTTGCTAAACAGCCCGGCGCTAAATTGGGTTTTGAGAGTGTCTTCGGAGTAGTTTAGTAAACACTCCATGATGGCTCTATAAGGGTATGTAGCGCTGCTTTGACTGATTAGGCGTTCACCCAAAGTCACATCAACTTGGGAGAAAATGGTGGCCAAGGGGTAATTAATGAGACTCACTTTGGCATCGTCTGCAATATTAGACCCATCTCTTTTGGTCACTTTTAGACGTAAATGCACCAAGGTGTTGTTGAGGTCCAGATAGTTGTCACCATGGCCTGGTATGAAAAATTCGATAGGCCCGTTATCGGTAATAGCAGAGAGAGGGGCTATCTCCACATAACTGGATCTATCTATTGAATGCTGCGTTAACGGTGCCGTGAAAAGATCAAGTTCTGTCTTTATAGCTTCAGAGGACATTCGATGTAAAAGAGCCATGTCACTTATTCTTTTAGAAAATACTTCCTAGTATTCTTTTAGCCTGTTTTGGTACAGACCTCCTCACTTTACCCCGTCTTTGACTTACTGAGGTTCTTTTAACAGTTAACCGCCGCTTTTTAGGTGCAGGTCTACGCCTTAAACCAGGGGGTCTCTTTTTTGGCCTTCGAGACAATATCATAAGCCCCGAGCCTTCTTGATGCTCCACCTCTGGTGACGCCCTTCGGGTCATAGCATTGGCTACAACCTCACTTACTATATTTTTTGCCGCTGATTTTAAATGTGGTTTGGCTATGCTGAAGCCTCTCTTCATAAACGGTAAAACCATCCTGAAGAGGTTACGGAATATACCTCCTATCCCCGAACCATACATTGTCGGCGCTCCATGATATCCTGGTAGTCCATTACCCACTTGATCCACATAGTATGAAACATAACGGTTAGGGTCGAGCTGATGGTGCTCCATAACACTTTTATTTGTATTATGTTTATAAATATAATACAGCTATTATATATGTAGAGAGGTTTTGGTGGGTCTAAAGTGGAGTTTTACAATCGTTTTACCATAAGTAAATTCAATGTTTTCGTTCTGATCCGTTTTAAGCTCAACCAGAATGTTTTCAATATAGTTCTTGCTGACATGTACGTAGTGCGGCTTGTCATAATTGACAGTGACGATGTCCCCATCCTTGCCGTCTATATGAACTGTTCGCAGGAGGGGCACACAGCTGTCTCCGACCCTTTGATAGGTTATGATGTCGGTATAGACAAATATGTTGTAAAAGCCTGCATGTATATCCGCAGGGAATGGGAATAATTTATCGTTCACATACGTCCATTTATTGGGACCCATCCCCAACATGTAGGATAAATTACCGCTGGTCTTTATACCTCCGTTAGCAGGCCCTGAGATTTGTATCCTTTTATGGATTGGATTGTAGAATAGGAATATTTCCATCTTGTTCAGGGTTAGGTGTTCATTCAACTCTGAGACGATCCTGTCGACGGTTCTATAGAAACCTTTTTTAAGCTTAATAAGTTTCGCAGGTTCCGAGAACCTTTTGCAATAAAAATCACGGTCCTTAGCTTTGATATTATACCAACTATGGGGGTATGTAATCTCGCTGAGACCTACTTCCCAAGCCTCTGATAACTCTATAGGCTTTGGAAAATTGGTTGTATACTTCGAACTCTGATTATTACGATATATCTGTGCCGACGCATTACTGGGGAGAGTCAGGTAGAAGCCGCTGTGTTCCATGATGCCCAACTGTGTACACGCGAATGATGCGCTAGTTATCATGACTAGGGGTTTAAATTAAGCCCCGTTGCCTCCACCACATCCTGCTCCAATACCCAACTGTTGAACTTTTGAGGCCAGTTTTTCCAGCGGACCAGCAACCATTTTTTACCCTTTTCTCTCTTCTGATCTAGAATCTCCTCCACGTGAAAGACTTTGTCTTTACCCAACTGGACCTTCTGTAATTCCTTCTCATAAAAAGATCCCTCTATAAGATCCCCGTCATAATCTTTTAATTTGTAGACCGGCGGAATGCGTGGCAGACATTCGGTAACGGTAAACAACTCCGAGCTAAAGCCTTGTTCGTATTTTTTGTCGAAAACACCCCTCAACTTTGATATACGCACCAAGTCACCCACTAGGAATTTAAAAGTCATTTTTTTCTTACGGCGAAGTGGGAACAAACCATACATATTTTTAAAGACTTGAAAAGAGTTTTCCGAAGAGACCTCCGAGGGCTTCATACGTATAGTCTTATGGTAGCTGTGGTTGTACCCGTTTACTAAATCCTGAACTATGTCTGTATATCGGTTGGTGTTGTGAGCTGTAAAATAGCGCCACATCCGCTCTTTCAAAGTCCTATTAAAGCGTTCCACAACCGAAGCTTTCAAATCAGAGCCTGTAGCAAAATGTACTATATTATACTTATTCATTAGCTTCTGAAATGTTTTATTAAAAAATTATTTTCCGCCATCCGTCTGCACTTTCTTGGGGGCGCCTCCTGCCTTCAAGATCGATTCAAAGGCCCTGGTCACCTCTGCCCCGCTCTTATTTTTTAACACCCTTACATAGGCTAATTTAGAGAAAATATCTATAACCGTTAGCATGTAGCGATTTCCATCATTTTTATCGGCAAGGGACTGCATGTCACATAGATCCGCCTGAAATTGGGATAATGGATGCGTAGAAAAAACTCTATTTCTTGGAAAATGTTTTCTTACAGGTTTATGTAGAGTGTAGGCATCTTGCTCTGATAACCATTCATTCACTTTAGCATCGCTTAACAGACTACCTGTTTCTTCGACTATAGCTCTCTGTAAACGCTCTTTACCCCCATAAGACCCGGGGTTAGAGGGATTATAATATATGTTTTTCAACAGCTGCTCAGCCATCCTTCTTGCCTCTCTGAGGTACAATAACTGTAATGAGCCACTTTCATATAACGACAACATTTCAGTTTGTGAATTTTTATTTTAAGAATGCAACAATTATTACGTATACAGACAATTCAGGATTTGTTGCAAGATACAAGTCCCCGTTTTCTCAACAATCACAGCATGCAACACCCTGATATATAAGTATATAAACAACAAATATGATACACATTCACATTAAAGGGTGGTTCAAACAAATAATGTAAAATCTTAGCCAAAGTTATTTCTAGTTCTTCAGAATCCTCAACAAGCCTTGATACCATATGTGACCATTGTAAACTCTCGCCCGTATGTCGGACATGTTTCATGATTTGCTCCATTTTTAACACACGCTCTACAATAACCCCTGTATTGTGGGTTGTGTAGAACTTTACATTGTTCACTTTATTTTCAATAATCTGATGCATAACATTTGTAAGGTCTCTCAAAAGAAAAAATGTATTTATTCGCTCAAACATCGTAGACACATAGTTACCCATAGCTCTAAATAAACAAAATGTCACTCGGTCTCTTGGGATTTATTGAGCCAGAAAAGCATCACATCAGCCACCACAGCTTCCCTGTATTTGTTGTCGTCCACCAGGGTGTGTCGGATTTCTTTGAGTTTCTCATGGATGAAGATGGCCTCCTTCAGTTCATGTAGGAAGGCTTCGGTTACCCCGTAAACTCTAGGGATAGACGGCGCAATACCCATAGACTCCAGGGCGATGACCAGCGCTGGTATAAAACGGCAGGACCACAGTCTTTTCACCAGCTCCTCAAAATGATTGAAAAAGTAGTATCTAGGAGGGTCGTAGAGGCAAGGATGACGACGCTGGCTGGGATGATTGATCTCACAGCCGATGCATTTTTCTCGTATATATTCGCCAATCACCACGTTTAAAAGTGTAGCTACAGAGGCCTTGATTGTATCCACAAAAATAGTACTGGCCACCCCATCAAACACATCCTCAGGCTGGGTAAATGTCGGGGGTGTCACGGGTCTTGCCAGGGGTGCGTAGAGTGTAGGGCTTCGTGGCATAGAGTCTTTAGTGTCGGGCCCCCATGACGTAGTGGCTTCCTCGTAGATGGTCTGGAGATCCATGGTGTATGCTGAAATGAAGAACTGGCTGCTTTTTTCTTTTTATTGTAGAACAAGGCCCTTGGGTATCTGGGGGGGCGGGGTTAAAGCATCCGCTTACTTAGTTTTCTTCTGACGCTGTATCTTCTTGAGGCTCTTTTGCATCGTAATCTTTACGATTCGTATATATTATGCACTTCTTTAAATGAACAAGGCTCTGACGCTGTTGGCTCTGTACAAAGAGAGCATCCAACGGTTGCAACATTTTCAATTCCAGTACATCCCAACTCTTAAAAGGAATAAGCAGACGCAGTCGGGTATCCCCAGTCAGGCCACCACCCCTAAGGTTGTGGTTTCGGATTGCCTCGGTGCCGATATAGAACTCCACGCTGCCGCACGGTCGGCCATTCTTTCTTTGTATTTTCACCCTGTGAAATATTTGTCCTGAGGAGTCAGGGGTACCTTCCCAACGGGTCTCGTGGCCCGTGAACACACTATACCCCTTGGTGATAAGGCTCAGTTCAGGACATACAACCTTGCGAAAAACCGACCAGTCTTCAACACCATATTCCAAGCCTACAGTCTGGTCTGTATATTCTTCTCCTTCATCTACCGTATAGAGGGTCACTCTACAGGCCAGGTAATCAAACCGATACCCCCACTGCTGGCCATTAGACATCAACACTTGATCTGTCAGAGCATTTGCTGGCGGTATTTGGGTTCTATACACATTTAAAAAACGTTTTTTTGGCGCATCATATATTGCTGGTTGATACTTTGCCCTTGCTCTATGGGCAACCCGAAGGCCTGTTTCAGTTGTTACCGTCATCACTGCTTTGGTACTGATCCCAAATTCCATGGTTATTCTTAAGATCTTGTGCACTCTTAAACAGGTATTGTTCAGCGGCTTTATAAGGGGCCTTAACCAACCCAAACCGTGAGAAACAGTAACAGGTTGACCTGACACATGGTCACTTACTCAACCCTGGGCATGCACCCTTCTACATGACATAGGGTCATAAATCATTACATAGGGTCATAAATCAGGCTTGGGTCATCAATCATTAACGGCCTGTCAAATGGACCCTTGCTCACCCCATAGCCCCCCCCTAACCAGGCTTGCCTATCAGGCTTGGGTCATCAATCATTAACGGCCTGTCAAATGGACCCTTACTCAACCCATAGCCCCCACCTAACCAGGCTTGCCTGACCAGAAGACATGCACACGTCATCACTACATAGGGTTCACATAGCGTTCACATAGGTTCACATAGGGTCATCAATCAAAATTTTGACACGTGACATCTACTTTAATCTCTCTGTCCTCAACCTCCAGGTGGGAAGAACCCGGATCTGCCTCTGTGTTAGGGGTGATGTCCTCAACCTCCAGGTGGGAAGAAGCCGGGTCTGTATTGTGGGTGAAAACAACAATCCTGATGAGCTCTACTACTACAAGGCACCAAGATGTCATCAGAACAGGCATCTGTCAGAGTGTTCTCTATTATTGCTACTCACCTGCTTGGATGCCAGCTGGTAGTGTGGTGGAAACGGCCACCGTGAGCACAGGGGGGACTGGTAGGGTGGCTGCAGGGGGCTGGAAGCAGCTCTGCACCTCGTCAGCCACAAAGCCACAGACAGAGCTCATATAAAAAGGGCTCAGCAGGTCATCGGTGGAGAAGGACTGACTGATTCTCCCGAGGATCGACCGCACAGAGTCAAAAGCAGCAGCCCGGGAGAAAGGGATGTGAGGGGAAGGGTCCTTTAACATGCAGGAGAGCTTCTCCACTACGGCCGCCACCATGCCCACGGCCATCCCGCTTATTAGGATTGGGTGCTCTGAATGGCCTTCCTCTGGCTGAAGCCACAGGGCCAGGAGGAGCCTGGGCACCACCTCCACCACCACCTGAGATGGGCTGAGCAGGTTGCTACGGGGCTCATTGGACTGCTCGCCCAGAATGCTTCTCACAGCTTTCTCCACGATGCTGTGGACCTTCGGATCGCTGAAATCAACAATAAGGAGAAAACAAAGGTAAACGATGTGCAATGTACTCACTTAGAACACTTTCTTAGTCTGTTTCTGCGTAGTTCCAGATGTGTAGATAAATGGATCAAGTCATATGCAGGGCAGTACATGGAACTCACATGTCAGCTGGGGAGGTGGGGTGCATGGAGCGGCGGAGCTTGCAGAAAGCCTCGTGCTCTATGTTCATCATTTTTAGGCAAGTGTTTACTTCCCAGGCCTGCAGTATGAAACAGGAAGTCCCATTGGTGTAATTTCACAACAGATCTATTCTGCTGTGCTAACTCGTTGTTGAAAGGCTAGTAAAGAGCTCACTAACTTGTAGTTTGTCTCTAACTCTCATTCTCTTACCAGCCGAGCGAGGTCGTTTCCTTCCTCCAGGGTTTCCTTCCACACCCTTCAAATAAAACACAGATCAATTCAACTTTCCTGGCTTCTGATTTTTCTGTTGTTTATTTTACCCACACCTCCTGGAGTGCTGCTGGTGGCAGGGAATGGGAGTGAATGTGAGTGCTGACGTGGTACTCACCTCTCCCTAAGAGATTTTTTGCCCTGAGACACCAGCCAGTTGCTCATGTGCTCCGTGGTGACATGGGGAGAGACCTGGCCTTGACTCTGGAGCAGCAGATAGTGGACCATGAGCTTCTTCTGCAAGATGAGGTAAGGTGTGAGACCGTGCCACGAAATACCATATCATGTGCTTTCAGAAGGGCCTCTCGCAACATTTCACAACTGCTCATGCCTCACAATTTGCAAGTGATTATTAAGAACTCTTATGACCACCTTCTCTAAACTGTCTTGAAATACAACTCTTTTTCTGTTGTTTATGTTTTTGTGGGCTGAATCTTACCTGTTTATTGTAATATGTTTCCTCCCAGCAGGCCTGCAGAGTCTGAAAATAAAGGCTGCTTCTACAGAAATCCTTTGAAGATATTGAAAATAATGATGCTTTCTTATGCACATTATGCACAGGCATTTACAGTATGCTAAAATGAATTTATCCCAAGATTACCTTTGTGGGACCATAAGTGAACTCCGGAATGCACCAAACCCTATCCATGGTAAGATGGGGAAGAAATGCAGCGCTATAGATATACGGGATGCTCTAGAGATAACAGGAGTGACTTAAAGTCGCGAATGATCAATGGCTGGAGTCCTCCAATATGCTGCACTTAGAATTGAGTTGTAGGGATGTTTGGCGCAAAATAGAATGTTTACATTCTATTGCCATGGAGAAATGGAATGTGTAGAACCTGTATAATTGGTATGCTTCTATGTCTTTATTTCGTGAAACATTAAACTCTTTATTTTGTCATAATGTGTATATGAGGATGTAGGAGCCCGTCCAGATTCATGACCCGATTATCCAGGTGCATGTTGCTTAGACCAACTAATCCAACCTTGGTTTCCAAGTTAAATACATTGTTTATATATGCCTATACAATATCTTTATATTATCCACATTGTAACAAAGTGTTTGTACACTTTAGCTATGCAGCTGTAATTAAATTTAAAAAAAATACACTGAATTATTAGTATTATTATCAAATTATTAACATCCCCTCTTGACCTGGCCGATTTGAATTTGTCCTTGTGTGCAATTTGGTGCATAATATAGGGGAACAACATCACACTGCTACACCTATACAAATCTATCGACCACATCCATTTAAAGCAATGATTGTCAATTGAAAATGTGGTTGTTGTGTTATCCTGTTGTGCGGCTTGAGTGTCAGTCCCCTTAAGCACATTATTCCAATATTTTTCCATGTTCTGAATTGACAGAATGGACACTTTTGAAAAGATATTCGGTTAAAAATAAGAGTATGAATGACAATAAACGTATGACTTGGATTGTATGAATAATAGTGTAGTAAACAATATCGCTCAGCGTAGGAACTTTTGGTGTTTGGAAAGTTTCCGTTTTTAGTCTCCATGACACGTATCACTTCGTTGTCTTGTTGGTAATAGTAAAAATGCATGACAGTCCGCATTGTAATGGTCTAACAGGTGTTTTTCCTTTTGTTTCTCACAATAAACAGACATTTGAGAACGGAATTGCTTACTGTTGTACCTATGATGCACAGACACACAAAAGCTGTACAGTGTAGTTTGAATAATCAGTTTCAATTATTTGCAGATGTATTCCCTATCATTTACAAATCGAAAGATGTAACATTTGAAATGAATGTGGCAGAACAGTTTAGCATAGAGTTCTTGTGGGAGTCTTCTCCTTCAGTCTTTTTGCCTCCTTGGCCTCGCTTCTCATTACATGGGATTTCCCCAGTGCCAACTTCACATGAGATGGCCGCTGTCTACTGTCATGTGGTGCTGAATGACAGATATCGCTATGCCGATATTGCTGCTGTCCATGGACCTGAAATGTACAATCTTGCCTATTTGCATATGTACGACCGTCCAAACTTGACCCCACACTCATACACAAACATTAATGCTAATCTCTCACACACTTTCGAACATTGCACAACCTGCAACAAGACACTGAAAGATCATTTTATTCCACGTGTGTTTGTGTTTGAATAAAGACCCGAAGAATGAAATCAATGTGTGGATGTTGATTGGACAATGTATATGTGCTTTGCAGAAGCCTTTTTTTAAAATTCCCTGTAGCGTGTATTTTACTGGAGCATGATCAGATTGCTTTGTTTAAACCAGAATGAAGATTTGGTCTGAGAAACTATGCCGATTATAGCACGATAGCTTTATTTTTATTTTTAATAAGGCAATGTATATAACCCCCTTTCAAAGAGTCACTCATTTATCACTTTCTTGCAGATATACAGTGCCTTCAGAAAGTGTTCATACCCCTTAACTTATTCCTCATTTTGTTTTCTTACAGCCTGAATTCCAAATGGATTAAATTATAGTTTTTTTTATCATCTCACCCAGCTACAGACAACACCCCATAATGACAAAGTGAAAATATGTTGTAATTTTTTCTCAAATGTATTGAAAATGAAATACAGAAATATCTAATTTACATAAGTATTCACAATACATGTTAGAATCACCTTTGGCAGCGATTAAAGCTGTGAGTCTTTCTGGGTAAGTCTCCAAAAGCTTTGCACCCTTGGATTGTACCATATTTGCATTACCATAATATATACAGTACCAGTCAAAAGTCTAGACACACCTACTCATTTAAGGGTTTTTCTTTATTTTTACAATTTTTTACATTTTAGAATAATAGTGAAGACATCAAAACTATGAAATAGCACAATTGGAATCATGTAGTAAGCAAAAAGTGTTAAACAAATCAAAATATATTTTATATTTGAGAATCTTCGAAGTAGCCATCCTTTTCCTTGACCACTTTGCACACTCTTGGCATTCTCTCCAACCTTTTCATGAGGTAGTCACCTGGAATGTTTTTCAATTAACAGGTGTACCTTCTTAAAAGTTAATTTGTGGAATTTCATTCCTTCTTAAAGCGTTTGAGCCAACAGGTTGGGTTGTGACAAGGTAAGGATGGTTTACAGAAGATATCCCTATTTGGTAAAAGACCACGTCCATTTTATGCCAAGAACAGCTCAAATAAGCAAAGAGAAACAACATCCCATCATTACTAAAGACATGAAGGTCAGTCAATATGGAACATTTTAAGAACTTTGAAAGTTTCTTCTAGTGCAGTCGCAAAAACCATGAAGCGCAATGATGAAACTGGCTCTCATGAGGAAGACCCAGAGTTACTTTTGCTGCAGAGGATAAGTTCAGTAGAGTGAACTGCACCTCAGATTGGAGCCCAAATAAATTCTTCACAGAGTTCAAGAAACACACACATCTCAACATGCACTGTTCACAGAGGAGACTGCGTGAATCAGACTTTCATGGTCAAATTGCTCCATTGAAACCGCTACTAAAGGACGGACACCAAAAATAAGAAGAGACTTGCTTGGACCAAGAAGCAATGGACCTTAGACTGGTGGAAATCTGTCCTTTGGTCTGATGAGTCCAAATTCGACATTTTTGCCTTTCAATGTGTGTGTAAAGAATCCAGGGTGTTTAGTTGGGTCTACTCTTCATTATAAAACTATTTGTTGAATGGTTTAAAATCCATCAGAAGCTCAATAAGTCTTGACGGGGACAGAGCTTGTTTTGACAAGGAAAGTGAAAAGGACTGAGGGAAAGTAAAATGGAAAATACATGGAAAGGAACATGGAAGAACCTCAAAGAACATTGCATTTTCAAGATCATGTAACATCAAAATGCATCTTATATTCCTGCCCTGACAGAAAAACCACATGATTTCAACTTACATTTTATGTGAGCACAAATTACATTTTGGAACACAACGTGATCACATTTTCACATGTGTAGTTTAATGTAATCACATGTTGCTTTACATGTTATCACATTATCTTCACATAAGATTACATTAAAACATGTTTTTGGTACACTTCCCGTGTTCATGTGAAATGTATGTGTTTTTTGCGTAAACGCCCTGCAGTTCCACACTCAAGGATCTTAATAATGCTTTAAATGCACATGTATGATTGTGCATGTGTAATGGGTTGAAAACAAAGTCACTAAAAACAGACACCCATTTATTATTTATCCCCCCTAATTGTTTCTGTATTTGTCTTAATGAATCTTAATGGGATTTTCTACATACTTTATCGTCAGCAGTCCATCAGGCCAATAGATGGCGCTGTTGCACTGTTGTAGCAGGAGAAACATTAAGTTCTGGTCAAGTGCTCACCATCTGCAGAATAAGGACCAGAACTTTACAGAGGTAAACTGTGTCAGTTCTTTTACTATTACAGGTATGTAACAGCACTTCAAACGTTCAAATATATACACAATATGTAATAACATGCTATTTAACAACTTTGTCAAGATATTATCACGTTAGGAAAGGTTTTGTTTTGGCTTTGTGTCGAACTGAGTGAGAGAAGAAGGTGATTTACATTGAGTGAGAGTGTATGTTAGCTTGATGCTAGCTTGATGCTAGCTGAGGTAAAAAAAAACATTTACGAGTCACAAAGACTATGTTTACTGAGTAGCTGACTTGTACTGGATTTTGTCTAGGAGATTTTTTATCAAGAATCCATTTGTTAGGGATTTCTGAGTTGGTTTTACATGTTATTGGTTGTTTTGTGTAAAATTGTGCTCACTAGCTGGTAAACTGGCCGAGCACGCTCAGTCTGGTGGACTTTTAGTGCATACAGTGAGAGAGAGACGATTTTCTGGAGGTGCCACTATCTTAAAGCTGAATGTATTGTTGTCACTTTTCTATAGAGGTAGAGGTATATAGAGAAACATTAAGTTATTTATGGTTTCATATATAGGTGTTTCTATTGTATGAATGTGAAATACATTGTGGTTTTCATGTGAAACCGTACACTAAGACAGGGTTATTTGTGGAACATTTTTTATTTCTGCTTTAGGTAAAGTGCATTTATGTTGTTTAATTTAAAGTGTGCACTTGTTTGATGTGAATATTTTCAAAGTACTAACAAGAAAATAGACAATTGAACAAGAGAAAAAAAATATTCTTCAAAATAAAGAAAGCGGCAGAACTTTGCAGACTTAAACTTGTGTCCGTTCTTTTTACTATTGCAGGCCACCTCAGCTACACATGTACTCTGTCTGCACACGCATCCACGCATGCACATACACACGGACAAACACACACGAATGTTCTCTCTCTTGTGTTTGTCAGCAGTTCATCGTGGCCGTGTCGTTCGCCTCCTTCACCAAAGCTCTGTCAGGGACCTACATGAAGAGTGCCATCACTCAGAGAGACACTTTGACTTGTCCAGCTCTCTCATCGGACTCATAGACGGCAGCTTTGAGATGGGTTTCAACAATAACATTGAGTTGCTTGAGAATTCATGTAGTAAAAACCAGATACAGACTACAATATGATAAAAAAAATGCGTGGTTCAATCAGAGTCTGCTCTCAATACTGTCAGTATTGATATATATATATATAAATACAGTTTTATAGTTGTTCCTATTAATTGATTGACTGGCGTTTGTCCATGACTCTACTGTCAAACCCCTAACATTGTTGTATTTGATGCTGTGTTGTTGCAACCTAGTATCCAAACTGATATGTCATTTTTAGTTGGAAAAAAACAGTGTTTATAATTTGCAATTCCTGACTTCTGTAGTGTTGTGGTTTCTTGCAGGTAACCTGCTGTTCCTGGCTGTGGTCAGCCATTTTGGGGCGAAGCTGCACCGGCCCAGGCTCATTGCTATGGGCTGTTTCCTCATGGCTGTAGGATCCTTCCTCACAGGCCTGCCACACTTCTTCATGGGACGGTAAAACAACTGAAATACTGGTTAAACTTATACTTGTAGAGATACTCCAATGCGGAGGATAGTTTCACTTTAGAAAGAAAGAAATGTATCCAGTTGTTGATTCATTTCAGTTAACTTCGAACTAAAGTCTTGCGTAATTGGTCAGCTGCTTGATTGTCAGATTTTGAAATTATGCTTTACAGCGAAAGCAATCCAAGCGTGTGTAAATTTATCGATCGCTAGACAAAACATTAAGTACACTTAGCATCAAGTAGCTCGGTCACGAAAATTAGAAAAGCAATTCAATTTATTGTTTACCTTTGATGATCTTCGGATGTTCTCACGAGACTCCCAGTTACACAACAAATGTTCCTTTTGTTCCATAAACATTATTTTTATATCTAAAATCCCTCTGTTTGTTTGGCGCGTTATGTTCAGAAATTCACAGGAAAGAGCGGTCACGACAACGCGGACAAATTCCAAATAGTTTCCATAATGTCCACAGAAACATGTCAAAAGTTTTTTATAATCAATCCTCAGGTTGTTTTTAAAATTATGATCGATAATATATCAACCGCAAATATCTTTCACAGTAGGAGAGGGAAAAGCAATAGCTGTCCAAAATGTGTTGCTCGAGCAAAACTCATGTGACCACTTGATGCAATGTTATGTTTCTGGCTCATTTTTCAAAATAAAAGCCTGGAACTATGTCTGAAGACTGTTGACACTGTTGAAGCGATAGGAAACGGAATCTGACTCAGTTACACCAGCTCCGTCAGGAGGAATGGGACAAAATTCACACAACTTATTGTGGGAAGCTTTTGGAAGGCTACCCATAAAGTTTGACCCAAGTTAAACAATTCAAAGGCAATGCTACCAAATACTAATTGAGTGTAGGTAAACTTCTGACCCACTGGGAATGTGATGAAAGAAATACAAGCTGAAATAAATCAATCTCTCCTATTATTCTGACATTTCACATTCTTAAAATAAAGTGGTGATCCTAACTGACCTAAAACAGGGGATTTTTACTAGGATAAAATTTCAGGAATTGTGAAAAACTGAGTTTAAATGTATTTGGCTAAGGTGTATGTAAACTTCCGACTTCAACTGTGTATATATATATAAACTCAGCAAAAAAATAAGTGTCCTCTCACTGTCAACTGCGTTTATTTTCAGCAAACATAACATGTGTAAATATTTGTATGAACATAACAAGATTCAACAACTGAGACATAAACTGAACCAGTTCCACAGAAATGGAATAAGTCAAAATCAGTGGTCAAAATAAAAAGTAAGTCAGTATCTGGTGTGGCCATCAACTGCATTAAGTACTGCAGTGCATCTTCTCCCCTTGGACTGCACCAGATTTGCCAGTTCTTGCTGTACCATGTTACCCCACTCTTCCACATAGGTACCTGAAAGTACACAGACATTTCTGGGGGGAATGGCCCTAGCTCTCACCCTCCGATCCAACAGGTCCCAGATGTGCTCAATGGGATTGAGATCCGGGCTCTTCGCTGACCATGGCAGAACACTGATATTCCTGTCTTGCAGGAAATCATGCACAGAACGAGCAGTATGGCTGGTGGCATTGTCATGCTAGAGGGTTATGTCAGGATGAGCCTGCAGGAAGTGTACCATATGAGGGAGGAGGATGTCTTCCCTGTAATACACAGCGTTGAGACTGCCTGCAATGACAACAAGCTTAGTCCGATGATGCTGTGATACTCTGCGCCAGACCATGACGGACCCTCCACCTCCAAATCGATCTCGCTCCAGAGTACAGGCCTCGGTGTAACGCTCATTCCTTCAACGATAAACGTAAATCTGACCATCACCCCTGGTGAGACAAAACCGCGACTCGTCAGTGAAGAGCACTTTTTGGCAGTCCTGTCTGGTCCAGCAACGGTGGGTTTGTGCCCATAGGTGACGCTGTTGCCGCTGATGTCTAATGAGGACCTGCCTTACAACAGGCCTACAAGCCCTCAGTTCAGCCTCTCTGTTTATTGCGGAAAGTCTGAGCACTGATGTAGGGATTGTGCCTGGGAAACATGGGAAACAGTGTTTAAACCCTTTACAATGAAGATCTGTGAAGTTACTTGGATTTTTAGGAATTATCTTTGAAAGACAGGGTCCTAAAAAAGGGACGTTTATTTTTTTGCTGAGTTTATATATATATAAAATAAAGGTAAAATTCAAATTAAATTTAATAACATTGCTGGTTCCATCTGACAAGCAACATTTAATTTCCACTCATTTCTTGATAGATCTCTCACAGAGATAGGTTAAGTTCTTATTTTGAGAGTGTTAATATTTATCATCAATGGCTTATCGAGGGAGAAAATCAAGTGAGTTTGACAAACTCCAAAAAGAGAACTCACAGATGAAGAGTCTCATCGAAAACCTGAGGAAGCAAAACATGGCTTTAAACCAACAGGATGACCAGGACAAGTTTTCAAGTTTTGTAAGGCTCATCAGTTTTTCAAATGTTTTCCCAAAAATATCACTGTTTATTTTGTGGTTTCATAGACATACAGTAGGCCTACATCCATAAAATCTTTAGCTTAAAGGTTTTTTATGACACACTGTGGAAACTATTTTGCCTACTTCACTTCTGCTATACATTTCATACTGTACCATTGTGATCCAGGGCTATCAGGAGAGCTACCCAGTCCCAGAGGGCCATCGTGGCTTCATCAGTGATGCCAGACTTCTGCAGATGCAGAGAGCTGAGAGAGAGACCATGGAAGCAAAGCAAAGAAAGATAAGTGCTATCCATGAGAATTATGTCCGGACTGCTCTCATCGGGGTTGGCAGCACCTTCGCGCACCACTTCGTCCCCTCTATTCAGTGCATTCCGTGGCCGAAAGCTCCACCGAGGCCTTTGCCACGAAGGCTTGAGCACATAGCTCTGGCCCCACTGAAGAACGTGGTGGGGGTGGACGGAGCCCAAGTTCGACCCGGATCTCACTCTCTGGAGTCCATCCAGGTAAATAAGTTATTCAGCAGCAGTAGCGTGTGGCCTGTTCCCGTCCCTCCCACTGGAGCTCCCTCCAAGAGGGGCAAGAAGAAGAAGGGCAGGCGGGGAGTCAAAGCCCTGAAAGTCCAGTCGGATCAGGGCTGTGCTGACAACAACGGACCCATTGACCTGATGGAGGAGGTGAGGGACATCGAGCCTCACCTGAAGGAGGAGGCCTGGAAGGTAGGATGGACTTAGAATTTATTGTAAATGTGAACATTTGCAGTTCAGAATTATACTTGGACTGATAAATTGCCAAAACAGATAGTGGTTCCATGTCTTAAAATCAAATCAAACTTTATTTGTCACATGTGCCGAACACAACAAGTGTAGACCTTACCGTGAAACCAACAGTGCAGTTCAAGAAGAGTTAAGAAAGTATTTACCAAATAAATAATAAAGTAAAAATAAATAAATAATAAAGTAAAAAAATAATAATAATTAAAGTAACACAATGACATAACAATAACGAGGCTAAATACAGTACCGAGTAAGTGTGTGGGGGTACAAGTTAGAAAGGATACTCTCTTTTTGACAGCATGATAGAATAGATCCTAGAATACAGGATCTCTCTGTGTATTAGTTTATGTATATACTAGTTCTATATGTATTTCTATGATGGGAGCATTGTTTTCTGGTCTACACCAAAGGTGGTACATGAGGTGAAGGCCATGGGCAGGAGAAGTTTGGGCTCGGCCATGTCCATGGGGGAAATAGCCACCAGCTCTCTGGGAAGCCTGAGCTCAGTGGATATGAACACCCCTGCGGAGCTCCGTGACTACTTGGATGTTGGGACCCCGGTCAAGTTGCGTGACAGCCCACCCAGGCCTGCTCCCCCTCCTACCAAGCCCAGGAGCAAACAGCCTCGGCCTATAAGGTTCCTTAGCCTGCCAAAGGCTGCCACCGGCTCAGGTCAGTCCCTCTCATGTACTCACACTAATGTAAATTAGACAGGGAGATGAAGCTAGGTAGATTGATAGAAAAACAGTAGGAAGGGAAGAGACACAAATGGCTTTAGCCCAGGGCCACACTTGATTTGCCTGTTTCACAGTGAGATAACCTTTACTCAAGGTTAATTGGACCCTGCTTCTGAGCAGGGAGAGCACCAAAAATATATGTGCTAAATTTAAAATGATATCATAATGAACTAGTGTTAAAAGCTACAAACAGATATGAAAATGAGTAAATACATAAATAAGATGTCTGCTGTCAACCCATAGACAATAAGGCAGCCAGTGAGCCAAAGGGCCAAATAAAGAACCAGGCCAGATTGCAGCCCCTGTCCAACCCAGAGCAGGCCCTGACTAAGACCTTCAAGCTGCTCCACTCTCCCTCTGATGACTGGTGAGCATTCACCCTAGACAAGACCAATGGAGCTAGGCTAAAGGAAGCACAGTGTAGTGTCCTTGGAAATGTAGATTTGAGCTACAGAGCGTAGAAACTTCTGAATTTAAGAGACCAGAGTCCTAATTGATGAACATAATTTTAATGTTTTTGGAAAATGTTGTGGAAAATGCTTACGTTTCTTTCACTGATTTGCAGGGAGAAGAAGATCGAGGGCTTGACCTCTCTCCGTGTGATGGCTCAGAACCACATGGACATACTGATGCCTAAACTCCATGATATCTGCCTTGCCATTATAAATGAGGTAGCTGTATTCATTCACTGCCCTATTCATTCATCTGCACAAATCTGCTACATTTGGAGAACACGTCAAATTATTGTGTCATGTTTCTGATGTTTGTGGGTTGTACTGCTCAACATTAATAGCTGGTCCTGTGCATGTTATTATGATTCAGGTGAAGAACCTGCGCTCTGCAGTGTCTTGTGCTGACAGTGAGGTGGAGGGGACGGCACGCGTGCTGCTGCACAAAGCCAGCGAGGCCAACGCCTTCATCCGGCAGGGCGCCAACTTTGCCCTGGGTCACATGGTGCAGAGCTGCACCCCTACACGTGTCATGAATGCCCTGCTGGTCGGTGGGCTGAGGTAAAGAGGGAGAGGGGTCAATTAACACTCACTAAGGGGTAGATCCGGACTTCCACAAATTGTCCCATTATCCAAATCTCGAAATTGAGAAGATTGAAATACTGCTAGTTTTTAATTAACTGCCTTTTTCATCAGCATGCTAGGTTATTCCACAACACTTCCGGCAGCAACTCACCCCAACGCTAGACGTCACATTTGAATGGAATCACATTTTTTTGTTATGTCTTATACTTCCTTGTGTTGTGTACTTCTTATTTTACCATTGCGTTATTTAGATTATTTTTAGCCATTGGTGGAGAGGTACTGTCTACTGATGTGTGCTAGCCTTTGGGGAGTAACAAGTCATTTATAAACATTTATAAAGTGTATATATAGTGAACACTTTAGATTAGGGGCTATTAGTGAGGCACTGAGGTATTCGTAAGTACATGTACTCACATTCATAAATGCACTCATTAATAAATACACCATTTGTGACATTTATAAATACATTTATAAATATGTATATAAATGGTGAGTCAAACCATTAATCAACCATTAACAAATGCCTTGACAGTAACTCCTTTATAACTGGTTTATAGTACATTAGTAGTACATTATTAATCATTTACATATTGTGATCATACTATGATCAAACACCTTATTAGTAAGTCATGAACAAATCATTTAAAATAGCGTTTATAAATGTGTAAATAACTATTTATAGATTTCTTATTGACATTTACAAATGTAGGAATAATGATTAATAAATGGGAAGTAAACTCTTTACAAACAATTTATAAATGGTATATTAAGGGACCTTAATATAAAGTTTTACCGAACATTTTGATCCATCGATGAGACTTCATCAATACAATCCATTATCATTCATCTCCTAACTCATGTATCTCTATGACATATAACTGATGTGCTCTGTTTTTCCTTCCTCAGCCACCGTAACGCTGCGGTGAGGAGCTGCACTGCTCAGCACCTGGAGAGACTGGCTGAGGTCATGGGGACGGCTTGTCTCCTGTCGGGGAAGAAAGACCTCACTGACCGTTTCTTGATTGCCGTCAGTAAACTGGCTGTGGACCCTTCACAGGAAGTCAGGTGGGAAGTTCCTCCTGTAAAGTAGCTTGCTTCAACATAACAGTTAAGGCCGGGATTCAACCATGGCTCGCTATAGCACTAGATCGCCAACAATGCAGCTTTTAAAGGTAATTTAGTCTTGAGTCAACATCTGCAGCATTTACCACGAATACAAATTGAAATTGACTTTAAAAGCCACATTGTCGTCTGTCTACAGCATCTATGCTAAAGGGTGTCATGGATTGAATTGCAGATTTTAGGTATTCCAAAACAACCACAGGTTCTCTTGGAGGGGAATAGTAATTGAAAACAAAAAGGAAAAATTATAAACACAAGTAAGTGCTACGTGGCATAGGACAATCCAAGTCCAGGCACCCATGTGGGTTTGAAAGTTAAAAAGCCAAAGCTTAGCCGGGATGTTTGGCCGGGAGGGATGTTCTTCTCCCATCGCCAACTAGCGACCTCCTGTGGTGGGCGGGGTGCAATGCACGGACACGGTCAGCAGGTGTATGGTGTTTCCTCCGACACATTGGTGCTTCCAGGTTAAGCGGGCATTGTGTCAAGAAGCAGTGCAGCTTGGCTGGGTTGTGTTTCGGAGGACGCACGGCTCTCGACCTTCGCCTCTCCAGAGTCTTTACGGGAGTTGCAGCGATGGGCAAAGATTGTAACTACCTATTGGATACCACGAAATTGGGGTAAAAATTTAATTACATTACAAATCTAAATGAGTCCAAATATTCCGTACCTGATTCAGTTTCCTTCCATCTGTTTGGTGCCATGAGCGCTACAGCAACACCGCTTAACCAAATAAAGGTCTCTTCCTGGCGCACACTTGCCTTTATAAAGGGTAACAACACCCCAAAATCGACATGTCTTCCGTTTTTCCCAGACCTCAAAAGTGGTTCCCTGCTAGGGTTTTAAACATTGTCATGGACATAGAACATCTAATCGTGTTATATTTCTATTAAAAAGGTGTACTTTTGAGAGCGAAAACCTGCAGAAGCAGAGACAAACGGTCGACGGGGGAAATGTTAACGAAGAATAGGGGGATTTTTTTTGGGGGGGGGGGTATCAGGCAAAAGGGATTTTACATGAACATTAGCTAGCTAAATAAGGTTAGCAAGATGCTGCTACACTTGACCGTGGTATTTGTTCATGTTTAGCAACTCCCAATTAGCGCATTCCTCTAGGACAGTCACTTGTGCCTGAATTCAACAAAAAACCAACAACTATTCAGTCAGTGTTAAGAGCAGTTGTTTGAAACCAATCGGAAAGGCAAGCCAAGCTTGCCAGCCACTCTTGATTTCCATTTGACTGACCATCAGTTTGGCACAACACTGAACTCTAGCCAACCAAAAGGATAACATTGAGTAAAAAGGTGTAGGTAACGCCAACATTAACCTTTTCACACGCGAGTTCCAAATATCTTCAACAGTCGCCCCAGTGGGAGTTGATTTTATGCGCGTGATGTCAGAATGCACTCACCGTTCCAACATGTGGACATTTAACCCGCGCTGACCTCAGACCAAGGCACACTACCTGCTAATTTTCTATAGGCCGTTTCAACTTCTAATTTTGCCTCATTCATTCACAAATGTAGCCCATTTCACTGTTGCAGATCATTTCCATTTGAGAATTTAATGAGCCGGACAAACTTTCCTTCAAAAGAAAGCCCAAGCACTTCCACAGATCAAGTATACAGTCCTTGAACATTTATTGTGTTCCTTACAAATAACTGTGGACATGCGTGCATTCTGATCAAAGTGCCTTATTTTCTGTGTAACGTGCTGTCGTTTCTACTGTAGTGTACCGTAAGTATAATGTACTTAGCATTTTATTCATGCTTTCTGATTCTTGCCTAGATTGTAATGGACACGTGTGTAAAACACTTTTGAAGGTGGTACTGAATATGAGCTAATGCTAACGCCATACAATGCAGTCAGGTTATCACGTACGCGTCTGTCAGACTAATGGTGATCTCAACTGGAGTACCCCCATTGTCTTGAATGCACTGAATTCGTTAGTTGATTTGAACACGGCATCAGAGTGTAAACTATGGTACCTCAGGGTTGCCAGATCAGACCCCCTTTCCAGGGATATTTAGCTTAGAAAAACTGTCTGCCCCGCCATTTATTGTTGATAAATCCCCATCTTATTAATATTTCCTGCATCATCCTCTCCATAATACCTTCCCCCAAGGACTTCACCTCCCAAAATGGATTGAGCTATATCTTGCAACTCTGTTTAGCTTTCGTGCTAAGGTTGTATTGGCTTTTTGATTAGTTAACTGTAAACTACTTGTCATGTGTACGCCGTAACAAGTACACAGATTTGTCACATGCTGAAGTGGCCAAACTAAGTTAAGACCTCAGGAAATGGGCACAGTGAACGGCATTCTGGGATTAGGGAGTTCTTGCTTGACAAACATGGCTGCCATATTTTCTAAACTAGATTTACATGTTCCAATGGTACGCTGCAGGGACCAGTCAGTGATAACAAGCATGTGATCGTACGCGCCAGACTCTCCCATAAGTGTTATATTGGGTGGAGATCTGGTGACAGACCGCACATGGCTCAAACCATTGTGACCACTCATGACATATGGATGGGGGCATAGCCACGGTAGCCAAAGTAAATGGCCTGCCAAGCATGATAGGTTGCTAATTACTCAGGAACCACACCTGTGGAATAACACTTGTTTAGGCCCAAAAACAACATGTTACCCATTAATGATGAGATTCCACCGGGGTCGGGAGTCACGGTCCTCGTTGAGGGTGGCCCAGCAGTGGTCAAGCACCAGCGCTACCTTGGGGTCAGAGGACCTGGTCAGCTCCACCTCAAAGTGCAGAGGCTGTCTCAGGTACCTCACCACTGGATAGTCCTCCTCCTGGTGGAACGTGTTATACGAGGCGTCTGGAACACAGAACAAGACAACCGGGGGTCGTGTTCAGTGGGCAACATCTGAACTTGTCCATTAAGAAAAGCTTGTTTATAATATCCTGTTGTGCCCCGATGAACACAAGCCATTTATAGCCAAATCAGCTCCTCACCGTTACTACATAGCCACACCTGTATATCTCAGAACGCAAGAGTAATATATCACAAGGCTTACATTTTAGGGAATGGTTTTGTAAAGGAGACCTTCCAAGATTCTTTTAGAGGCTAGGGATCAAGTTGAAATTCTGAATTTGTGCACGCTTACCCTGAACGAGTCTCATTCTGAACATTAGTTGACCCGTCCCAGTCTCTGCAAAAGGCTCGTTGTCAAGCGGCCTGGTCAGGAAGGCCAATGTGCGAGTGATGTTGACCACATAGTAGCAGGAAACCTTTAACCTAAAAAGAGTATGCAACTTCAATAGGGGAAACATGCAACTTCAATAGGGGAAACTTCAAGCAGTGGAGTGGACACACTGATAGTAGAGGCACATTTTCCCTGTATACAAAGTATTGAGCAATTGGTGAAGGAAAAAAAAACACCCTATAACAGCTAATAGCTACAATTGTGATGCGTAATGCACTCATACAGCATGAATTGTTGATAAACTTTGTAGTAGAGGGGAATTGCTTATTACAGCCTACAGAAGCAAACAGTCCATAAATACACAGTACCCATCACCTCAGGATAATAGTCATTTTACCTTCCTGGTGGTGCCACAGGAGTTCACAGTGAAGTGGAAGCAGGCGAAGCGATCATCACTGTAGGTGGGACCACAGGCGGGGTCGCTCAGGGTCAGCTGACCGGGGTTCAGACCGGGAGCTCGCCAGCGCAGTCATCGTTCCGTTAGAGAAACACTCTTGGAGGTGGGGGAGCAAAAGACAGGTAGCCATCAGACCTGGGTTCTGTATTTGTTACACTTAATTGAGCTTGCCGAGCACAGTAGAACCAATGGAATAGCCCTAAATATGCAAACCATGCCCATCTGGTTCTCCAGATTGAATTGAAGAATACACCTGAAGTCGTAAAATGTCTAACTAGTAATTTGTTATGCTAACTATCTAGCAAGAGGTTGCATAGCAACATCATCAACTTCCGGTTGACAGGTGAAGAGCTAGTACACGCGACTGAAAGCATACTGTTCGTTTACAGGTTGGAACAACCTATTTCGTATGTTTTTGCAGTCCTTTTTTGGAACCCTATAAGCTTAAATGTTGCGGCATCCTGCAGCACATCTTGCGTGGTTCCGCATAATTCTATGGCACGTTATTTAAGTGTCAGCCAAGACGCAATTTACCACAATCTGCCACCATCTACCACAAACGGTGGCTGCATAAGCTCAAAACTTTCGAAAGTAACTGTACATCTGACAACTTTATCAGATGTAACATTTTACTGGTTGTCTCAGATAAAAAAACACTACTACTTTGTTCTCCTGTACCTCTTCTCCCTGCCTGTTTGTTCTTCTAGATTCTCCCCTTCCATCTATGTCCCCATCTGTGGCAAAACCACCCCCGTCTCCTTTTCCAAACATTTTCCACCAAAAAATGTGTACAGTCTTGTAGGTAGACTCATCACTGATCCTTTCACCTTCATCCATCTCAGACGTACTCTCATCTGGGCTACCTGCACAGCCTACCTCAGTACAGATGTGCAGATCCACCAACCAAACGCACCACTACATTCACTTCCGAAACCGAATGTTTTTGATCGAACACAACATTTTTTAAATAATAATAATTCAATGTCCAAAGTCAGATTCCGCACTCATCTGGTACATTGTGATTCAAACTGTAGCCCAAATGAGCGTGCTCTGGTATCAATGCTCATCGGGAGAAGTCCTCAACTTCAAAACGTTGTTTTCTACAGCAAAGCTGGCTTACCTTACGTATTCACTACTGCACTTGTTTATTGCAATTGAATGGTAAAAACACATCCAAGAAACACCCACATCAAACCACACCCCCAAGACAATTCTTGTTTGCCTTCAGTCATGGCCGCTAGCATTTCTTAATGAGCATTGATGAAAAACAAGAGCTGTGCTCGAATACCCACACTAACATACTGTATACTACATACTTAATGAGTATATACTGAATACTATATATTATTAGTTCATTTTAGTATTCTGTAAACGAACAGTATGCTTTCAATTGCGCGTTCTAGCTTTTCACCTGTCTACCGGAAGGTGATGCTGTTGCTATGCAACCTCTTGCTAGCTATCTAGCATAACAAATGACTGGTTAGACATTATACGACTTCGGGTGTGTTCTTAAATTCAATCAGGAGTTCCAGAATGCGCTCATGAATTCAGAGCTTTGTCAGATTGTCTGTTTGTAAATTCAGAGCAGAGTAGACAGCCAGAGCGAATTTACGAAAGCACCAAAATGTCCATTGAGAACGCACAATGACTATACCATTTAGCTAAGCTCAGAATGACGGGAATAATCACGTCAAACATTGGGTAGTTAGTTAGATAGCCTATAGTTATTATACTGTCAAGTTTGATCTATAAGTAGCCAACTAACGTTAGGTATCTAGCTAACAACATACCGGTACATACTGCTGTACTGATACGCTATGTGGTTCGTAAGACCAGTGTAGCTAACAAATTGTCAGCCAATATAACGTGTAAGTTAACTTATTTAAAAAGTAATTACTTTATTACATTGCTCAACATTTTCTTAATATTTGTCATAATTAGTTAAAGCAATGAATTTGTATCCGCTCTCGTTGTACTTCGACTGCATATTTTCCGCCATTTTCAACAAATCTGGAAACGATGTGAAGCCACGCCCATTTCCTGAAGAATTGCATTATTGGCCCTAAAGTACGGAAACAGTGTCCTCTTCGTGTATTTCTCATATTTTGGCGAATTTAGTACGACATCCTGGAACATTTGGCATACTAGATATATCCATAGTATTTTTTTATTTCTATTTTATTTCACCTTCATTTAACCAGTTAGGCTAGTTGAGAACAAGCTCTCATTTACAACTGCAACCTGGCCAAGATAAAGCAAAGCAGTTCGACACATACAACAACAGAGTTACAGATGGAATAAACAAACATACAGTCAATAATACAGTAGAAAAAGTCTATATACAGTGTGTGCAAATAAGGAAAGGATAAGGGAGGTAAGGCAATAAATAGGCCATGGTGGCAAAGTAATTACAACATAGCAATTAAACACTGGAATGGTAGATGTGCAGAAGATGAATGTGCAAGTAGAGATACTGGGGTGCAAAGGAGCAAAATAAATAAATAAATACAGCAAGGGGATGAGGTAGTTGGATGGGCTATTTACAGATGGGCTATGTACAGGTGCAGTGATCTGTGAGCTGCTCTGACAGCTGGTGCTTAAAGCTTAGTGAGGGAGATCTGAGTCTCCAGCTTCAGTGATTTTTGCAGTTTGTTCCAGTCATTGGCAGCAGAGAACTGGAAGTAAAGGCGGCCAAAGGAAAAATTGGCTTTGGGGGTGACCAGTGAGATTCTCCTGTTGGAACGTGTGCTATGGGTGGGTGCTGCTATGGTGACCAGTGAGCTGAGATAAGACGGGGCTTTACCTAGCAGAGACTTGTAGATGACCTGGAGCCAGTGGGTTTGGCGACGAGTATGAAGCGAGGGCCAGCCAACGAGAACATATAGGTTGCAGTGGTGGGTAGTAAATGGGGCTTTTGGATCAGAGATGCTTAATGTAAGTTTGGAAGGAGAGTTTACAGTCTAACCTGACACCTAGGTATTTGTAGTCCACATATTATAAGTCAGAACCGTCCAGAGTAGTGATGCTGAACGGGCGGACAGGTGCAGGCAGCGATCGGTTGAAGAGCATGTATTTAGTTTTACTTGCATTTAAGAGCAGTTGGAGGCCACAGAAGGAGAGTTGTATGGCATTGAAGCTCATCTGAAGGTTAGTTAACACAGTGTCCAAAGAAGGGCCAGAGGTATACAGGTATACTATGACCAATAAGCATACTAAATACTCAATTCATGTCACAAACAGTACAGTTAGTGCGAGTATTCGAACACAGCTAAGGCCAAATCAGGAAGTGCAGTCACCTTTTAATCCTGAATGACAATTGTCTTGCCTCATAGAGATAGATACATCTTCTTAGGGCTGATCGATGTGACAACAGCCAGTGAAAGTGCAGGGCGCCAAATTCAAAAAGCCACAATTTATATCAAATGTATATCAAAAGAATCTCAGTATACGTTGGAGCGTTATGTTCAGTAGTTCCAAAAACATCCGGTGATTTTGCAGAGAGCCACATCAATTTACAGAAATACTCATAATAAATGTTGATGAAAATAAAATTGTTATGCACAGAATTAAAGATATATTTCTGCTTAATGCAACCGCTGTGTCAGATTACAAAAAACCTTTACGGAAAAAGCAAACCATGCAATAATCTGGGTACGGCGCTCAGAGCCCAAACAAGCCAAAAAGATATCCGCCATATTGTGCAGTCAACAGAAGTCAGAAAAAACATTATAAATATTCACTTACCTTTGATGATCTTCATCAGGATGCACTCCCAGGAATCCCAGTTCCACAATAAATGTTTGTTTTGTTCGATAATGTCCATCATTTATGTCCAAATAGCTACTTTTCTTAGCGAGTTTTGTAAACAAATCCAATCTCACGAAGCGTGTTCACTAGGAGCAGACGAAATGTCAAAAAGTTCCGTTACAGTCCGTAGAAACATGTCAAACGATGTATAGAATCAATCTTTAGGATGTTGTTAAAATAAATCTTCAATAATGTTCCAACTGGAGAATTCCTTTGTCTGTAGAATTGCGATGGAACAGAGCTCGCCCTCATGTGAACGAGCATCACGAGCTCAAGGCATTCTGCCAGACCTCTGACTCATTCCCCTCTCATTCGCCCTCACTTCACAGTAGAAGCATCAAACAGGTTCTAAAGACTGTTGGCATCTAGTGGAAGCCTGTTGACATCTAGGAAGTGCAACATGACCAATATCCCACTGGGTCTTCAATAGGGAATGGGTTGAAAAACGACCAACCTCAGATTTCCCACTTCCTGGTAGGATTTTTTCTCAGGTTTTTGCCTGCCATATGTGTTCTGCTATACTCACTCTTCAGAGTGTGTTCTATCCACATATACTAATGATATGCATATCTTAGCTTCTGGGACTGAGTAGCAGGCAGTTTACTCTGGGCACCTCTGGACAAGAAGATAATAAGAAGCCATAAGAAGATAAAAGACTCATCTATGTATCTGTGCCAATATAGTGTCTGTGACAGCATGGGCAGCGCCATTGAGGCTATCTTCACATTAAAGTAGTAACATTTCTTCTTCACAATTGTCTGAGCCCTTCTGATGACCCGATTGGACATGACTTCAACAGGGTCACCAGTAGGGCTCAGCCAATGAAGTTGGTAGTCCCACCCAGTTGACTACATTCAAATTGTGAAAGTGCATGCAAATGCAGCATTTTGGCCATTAGAGGCCAATATCTTTCTCTCTGTCTGGGCTACAATTGTAGACGGTTGGGTAATTATTCTTTTCACCTGTGAAAGGCTGTTGTGCTGCTAATGAGGGAGTTCTATTAACCTGAGCCGAGCGATGAGGGCGGAGCACCCTTCTAAAATTGAACAGTAGCCTTACATTTAGGTTTTTGTCCTAACACTACACAGCTGATTCAGATTAACAAAGCTGGATGATTATTTGAATCAGCTTTGTAGGGCTAGGGGAATAAAAAGAGAATGTGCAGCCCTTTGGGCTTCAGGTGACTGAGTGTGGGAAGCCTTTGTCATAGGGTAAAAGTTGCATACCCCTGGGCTGTAGGCTGCACACTTTGGGTCAAATATCAGGTTCTGTAGCTGTGTATTTCATCAGAACAAATCTGTTCTACAATGATTATTTTCCTTAGCTCAGGGTAAGTAGTAGCAGGCCTAGGAGAGTCTTATGCGACGCAAACATTTGAGTTGTGTTCTTCCTCCTTTTAATCATAATAATTTGTCAAATGCCTTACAGGTTGTTTTGCCTATTGATGGCAGCTGTGGGCATACAAGCACAACAGACACCTTCTATAAGTATGCATTTTGTACCTTGCAAATTTAAGCACTAAGCGTTTGACAATTTTTTTAAATATTTTTTTAACTAACCTTTCCTATTCCAGATGACCTCAACGCTGAATGCCTTGGTAACGTTATTCGTTTGAGTGTCGCTCCTCTTTTTGAAGATGTTGATGCTGTCTTCAGTGAGTTTGCCTCTTATGATTCTCTTTCTTTCCTTTCATAATTCATGGCTTGATATTGCTTGTCAACTATTGTGTTCACACCCTCTCCATCCCTTCCAGATGACACACAAATCATAAACCTGACGCCTGGCCTTGCTACTCAGTGTGGATTCAGCTTTAAATTTGACCCCATGGGGAATGCCATGTTTTTTGCTTCTCTTCAAAACTGCTTTTCCCAAAACATGGTAACCTTAAGAACTGTAGTGTTTGCTTGTACTTCAAATGGAAAGTTTGCCTTTCAGTGTCACTGCATTTGCAACTCATTCTGTAGCAATTTTATTTACCTTTGACATGGAGTCATGCTGAGACCAGGCTCTTTTACAGATGAGCCCTGTCTACACAAAGATACAAGTCAATATTTGCATCACTAGATGGAAAAATGAAATAACTGAACCCATTCTTCAGTAAAAAGGTTCTCAATAAGCCTGAGTTGCCGAAGTCCGGTTCCAGAAACATTGACGCAGTTTTACTTAACTCTGTGGATATCAAAAGGATCTCCATTGTTAGCCACCCTTTGGTCTGGTATCTCTTACCTCTAAGTTAACGATGACGTAAGGTACAGCAGAAGTTTATGGAGGGCTTTCAGAGGGCCAGCCAACTTTCTGATACAGACTGCAGTGATGTGAACTATTGAGCTCTACTCCTGTAGTGTGGCTTCAATACAGTGGCAGCTGCATTCATATAGCCAATTTTGCCACAGTCTATAACTTGCATGAATGTCACCAGATGTTTTTTTTTTGCTATATAATGAAGGCTTTTTTCCCTTCCCCCTTCATTTTAGGATGATAAGATGTTCAGCTTGGTCATGCAGTTCAGGCTGCCAGGAAACCACATGACTGAAGACCCTGTTTATAGAGTTGGCAAAACCTGTAGCTACACCCCCTGGACCTCCCGAGAGATTCTGTGCGACCGCAACTACATGGAGGCAAGTGAGCAGAGCATGCCCCAATGGACATGTTTATAGTCCCGCTTGTTGTACTGCCTGTATAAATGATCTGTCTAGAGCTACAACTGTCCCGTGTTTCATTTCTTCTGCGACACAACGTAGAGGTCTTGACTCTCTCAATTCCACTCGCGTCTTCAAAATGCACATAGGAGAACTTTAGCCTATTCTCAATGCATTTAAGGAGGCGAGTGGACAGATTGAGAACTGGCCCTTGATTTCCTATTGTATGGGAGGGAGAAAATGCATAGGGAATAATGGCCTTTCTTCTCTAGGTGTCTGTCAGAAGGACTCTTCCAGACATCCAAACCATCCCCAAACAGCCCACTGGGGGCCCGAAAGCAAGGAGCGGCAACTTCCGGAGGGGAGCTGAGGTTTATATATTTCAGTTTCTGTAATTTCACTACAAAATGACAGGATGGCGCTAAACAATGTGCGTTTGTTGACAATTTTGTTTAATTCATGTTTCCATTTCCTGAGACAGGCTGTTGCTTCAGGATACAAAATGACAGCAGTCGTCTTTAGTCCTAGCAAGAATGTCATGAATGTGGATGAGGTCCAAAGAAAGGGCTATGCAATAGCCAACACTCCCACACGGCTGGTGTTAAGAAGCCCTCATAATGCAGAGGAGACATACCTCCAGAATGTAAGCTGACCTCCATGAACTGGGTCATGTTCAGTAGAGCAAACATTTGGAAACGGTGGCCCTACCTGAACTCTGCAACATATTGTTAATACGGTGTGTCCTACTGAACACTGCCCTGTTGTGGTTGCCCCCTGAACAGGTAGCTGGGGTTCCGATGCGGGTGCTCTCAACCTCAACCTTCTTTGAGCAGAAGTGGCTGGTTACTCGAGTAGATGCCACGGCTGTTTGTCCAACACCAGGTTGAGTGTGAAATAATTTAAGAGCCTATAAGCCCAGTTCTTAATTGGCTCCAGACAAGACATTCATGTAGTGTTCAGTTGGGAAAATGTTTTAGGATGAACTTTTTCCAAATAATGGCACAGTTTTCAGTTGCAAAATGTTCTGTTTTGATGTGCACTTGGCTTCTTGTGTCACTGCAGAGGCAGTGGCCTTTACTCCAGAAGTGATCACCTGGTACATGCCCAAGCACATAGACCCACTTTTCTCCTCTGATGCCTTCACCATGTTGGAGGTGTACATGGGAATTGACGCTAAGAGGCTGGACACTGAGGAAATGGCTGCCAGAAACTACTCGGTTTTAGTCACAGAGGCTCATATTATTGTTGAAATTCCGGTGGGGGCGGTTGGCGGCTACTTCAAGGTCAGCATTGGAAGAGTAAAATGTTCCTGTTTAATTTCAAAGTCTTATTTGTAGAGCCCTTTATAGTATAGCAGTTGTCAGTGCTTTGCAGTAACCCTTTACCATCTCTCATGGGTAAACTCCTAGAAACGTTGTCTTGTGTAAAACGTTTCTTATTGAGCAATTGTTTGCTTAACCAGGCTAATATACAATGGTTTGCAAAATTGTGAGAATTTTGCATAAAATTACACTTAAACATACTCTACCTCTTGTCTTTGCAGTTTGTCCTTTAGCCGCTTGAAATTTCAGACCAAATATCCACACTAAAGTATTGTTTACCTGACTTTTTAGGGAGGCGGTAGCTTTGCCACTGTCAACTGAATGCAAGCAACACTCGACTGCTGTTTACATATTGCGCAAGTGTTTACTTTGCGTGTCAGTTGTTTTGAAAATGCACACCGCCAGAAATGCAAGTTGACAACCATACACCTACCAGCTTTCTAAAGTCTGGTAACCAATACTTTCCTTTGGATATTGTGTCTTAAATTACGAGCGGCAAAGACAAGTGGTAGAATAATTGTATTTAACATTCTGGCTTATAAGGAACATTTACCTGTTTTTGCACTCAAATTGTATATTACAGCCTGACTGCATCACTCGTCTCCCTTACAGAGCCATATTCAGGATGACCAGTACTTTGTCACTTACACCATTGAGCCCATGCTTGAGTTGCTGTGGATCGAGGAGGTCGCACACGAGAACACCAGCTATAAAGTCCTCTTCCCTATCACAACACCTCCGATGGCCAGGCCTCCACAAGTTCGCAACTGTGAGTCTGGTTTAGTTAAATAGTGCCTATGGTAATTTGGGATGCCTGGGTTGTTCGTTAGGCACAAAACAGAAAATGTACTGAAACGGGGAGGCAATACCTGGACTTACCCAATAACAAATGTCAATTTTCAACTTCCATTGTACCGCATTTCAAAATGGTTTCCTTTGTTTGCCAATGAACAGACACGCCCTTAGACACAGTTCCTGAGCAGGCAGTGTTTGTGCTTGATTTGGGGACCTTCAACCTTGATGTGGAGCTGCTGAACATCACCTTTCCCACCATGGTGCTAACTGTTGCAGAGTGCAACGCCAGGGGCTTCAATGTTCAAGAGCAGAGATCCCCGGACAACACCTTGAAGACCTTCAGGATGGAGGTGCCCTTCTCAGACCCGGTGGTCTTTAAGGAGGTGTGTTTCTGTTAAATGCAAAGCCACACGCAGTGATTTGTTCATGCCCTAATAAGTGGGCCACCAACAAAATATAAATAATGGCACAAATTGACTTTGTATCCCTCATTTACTCAAGTGTTTCCATTATTTTGGCAGTTGTATGCATTTGATTTAGAGGAATGAGGGCAACATTACTATAAGTATATAGTTTGTTTTAATAGTCCCCATATGTACTTAGTTGTCACTTGATGTTGAATAGAGTTCTGTTGCAACAATAATGCTGACCAATGCTTTTAACTTCACTACAGAGAAGGGCGGAACAAGGTGTCACAACCTTCACTCTTCAGCTGATCTACGGCCTGGTCATCTTTCCAGAGTACGCTCCTTTCTCTCACTCTGCCGTTGTGGACGCTGTACTGCTGGACATTGGTATGCCTCTGGACTACGCCAAACTACTGTTGAATGGTTTCCTCTCGTTAATGATTGCCCTGAATGGAAATTGGCAGTGAAAGACCAACTAGCCATACTGTAGGGTTTTCCTATGCGGTCTTTCTACAAAGAAAATGTTAAGCTTTAGAGTATTTGGACCCAGTTTCCCTGTTCCTGATTTGCCAGGATTGTGTTTATTCAGTCCCACCGTAGCAAAACATTTTGCAATCTAAACAAGGGTTTCTTCTTGGACCAGTTCAAGTAGTACCTTCCTGTTTTTTGTGCTTAATTAACACAACCCTGTTTGTCCTTGTAGTGCCACCCTCAGTCACTGGCAACTGTGATCAGGAGAACTTCCACATCACTGTGGACTACAGGAACCAAGAGCCCTTTTTTGTGGTCTTGGTTGGCAAGCGGCTGCTTAATCATGAGTTTGCTCAACAGTATTTAACAGAGGGCGACACAGACTTCACCATCACGTTGCCCTTCTCTTCGCCGGACGCAGTGTTTGAGGTACGACGCTCTCCCAAAACATGTTAACCTAAATTGCTGCAGCTAGCCTTGCTTTCCTTACCCTGTATACATGCATACAATATTGGACTAATGAACTCTCCCATTGGTTCCCAGTCGGTTCACTCGTCCTCTGTCAGGAGCAGACTGGATGTGGCTCTGTTGAATCCTTACAACAACATGACCATCAAATACTTTTCCCTCGCTTGCAGCTTCCTCAAAACGCTGACTGGTTGGTTCTCAAACAATTACTTACGATAAATTGTCATTTAACATGGTTACCAAACCTGGGTTCCTTGCAAATACCGTGAGTCTAAATGGTAGTGCCAGATGGGCATGGTTTGCATTTTTGGTGCTATTCCATTGGTTCAAGCTCAATAAGTGTAACAAATACAGAACCCAGGTCTGATGGCTACCTGTCTTTTGCTCCCCCACTTCCAAGAGTGTTTCTCTAACGGAACGATGACTGCGCTGGCAGTGAAGGTGGAGTCTGCTCCCGGTCTGAACCCCGGTCAGCTGACCCTGAGCGACCCCGCCTGTGGTCCCACCTACAGTGACGATCGCTTCGCCTACTTCCACTTCACTGTGAACTCCTGTGGCACCACCAGGAAGGTAAAATGACTATTACCCTGAGGTGATGGGTACTGTGTATTTATGGACTGTTTGCTTCTGCAGGCTGTAATAAGCAATTCCCCTCTACTACATAGTTTATCAACAATGTCATGCTGTATGAGAACGAAATCTCCTTGCCAGATGAACTTGAGGTGAAGCTGAATGCCACGACGTCTTCAGAGGAGGAATATCAGTAAGTGCATTACGCATCACAATTGTAGCTATTAGCTTTCATAAGGTTTATTTTTCTTCATCCATTGCTCAATACTTTGTATACAGGGAAAATGTGCCTCTACTACCAGTGTCCACTCCACTGCTTGACGTTTCCCCTATTGAAGTTGCTCACATCCCTCTTTTTAGGTTAAAGGTTTCCTGCTACTATGTGGCCAACATCACTCGCACATTGGCCTTTCTGACCAGGCCGCGTGACAACGAGCCTTTTGCCGAGACTGGGACGGGTCGACTAATGGTCAGAATGAGACTCGCTCAGGGTAAGCGTGCACAAATTCAGAATTTCAACTTGACCCCTAGCCTCTAAAAGAATCTTGGAAGGTCTCCTTTACAAAACCATTCCCAAAAATGTAAGCTTGTGATATATTACTCTTGCGTTCTGAGATATACAGGTGTGGCTATGTAGTAACGGTGAGGAGCTGATTTGGGAATTTGTCAGAAGCCTCTAGTGGGGGGTGGATAGTGTTGGCTATAAATGGCTTGTGTTCATTGGGGCACAACAGGATATGATAAACGAGCATTTCTTAATGGACAAGTTCAGATGGTGCCCACTGAACACGACCCCCGGTTGTCTTGTTCTGTGTTCCAGACGCCTCGTATAACACGTTCCACCAGGAGGAGGACTATCCAGTGGTGAGGTACCTTAGACAGCCTCTGCACTTTGAGGTGGAGCTGACCACGTCCTCTGATCCCAAGGTAGCGCTGGTGCTTGACCACTGCTGGGCCACCCTCAACGAGGACCGTGACTCCCGACCCCGGTGGAATCTCATCATTAATGGGTAACATGTTGTTTTTGGGCCTAAACAAGTGTTATTCCACAGGTGTGGTTCCTGAGTAATTAGCAACCTATCATGCTTGGCAGGCCATTTACTTTGGCTACCGTGGCTATGCCCCCATCCATAGGTCGAGTGGTCACAATGCTTAAAAACGATGTGAGCCGTGTGTGGTCTGTCACAGATCTCCACCCAATTTCACATGCTTGTTATCACTGAGTGGTCCCTGCAGCGTATCATTGGAACGGAATGTATGCTGCATCAAACGACTCTAAACCGCGTTGTCTGAAATCATCTAAACGATGTTTTGTGGTGTTGAGAAATAAAGTTCTTCACAACTTTATTCCAGCTTTGCTTGTAAAATATATCAATGGTAACGTTATCATCTAGTCTAAATAACAGGTTGACTTGTTTTACAGTATGATGCGGTACAAGGGAGCCATGTAAATCTAGTATAGAAAGTATGGCAGCCATGTTTGTCAAGCAAGAACTCCTAGAATGCTGTTCACTGCGCCCGTTGCCTGAGATCTTAACTTAGTTTGGCCACTTCAGCACGTGATAATGTTTGTACTTGTATGGCGTACACATGACAAGTAGTTTACAGGTAACTATACAAAACGCCAATTGTTGTCACCTAGCACGAAAGCGAAACAGAGTTGCAAGATATAGCACAATCCATTATTGGGGGTTAAGTCCTTGGGGGAAGGTATTGTGAAGAGGATGATGCAGGAAATATTACTAAGATCTGGGAATTTATCAACAATAAATGGTGAGGCAGACAGTTTTTCTAAGCTATATACCCCTGGAAAGGGAGGTCTGATCTGGCAACCCTGAGGTACCATAGTTTACACTCTGATGCCGTGTTCAAATCAACTGACGACTTCAGTGCATTAATGACAATGGGGGTACTCCAGTTGAGATCACCATAAGTCTGACAGACGCTTACGTGATAACCCGACTGCATTGTATGGTGTTAGCTCATATTCAGTACCACCTTCAAGTGTTTTACACATGTGTCCATTACAATCTAGGCAAGAATCAGAAAGCATGAATAAAACGCTAAGTACATTATACCTATGGTACGATGCAGTAGAAACGACAACACGTGACACAGAAAATAAGGCACTTTAATAGGAATACACGCATGTCCAGTTATTTGTAAGGAAGCACAATAAATGTGCAAGGACTGTATACTTGATCTGGGGAAGTGCTTGGGCTTTCTTTTGAAGGAAAGTTTGTCCGGCTCATTAAATTCTCAAATGGAAATGATCTGCAACAGTGAAATGGGCTACTTTTGTGAATGAATGAGGCAAAATTAGAAGTTGAAACGGCCTCTAGAAAATTAGCAGGTAGTGTGCCTTGGTCTGAGGTCAGCGCGGGTTAAATGTCCACATGTTGGAACGGTGAGTGCATTCTGACATCACGCGCATAAAATCAACTCCCACTGGGGCGACTAAAGATATTTGGAACTCGTGTGTGTGTGTGAAAAGGTTAATGTTGGCATTACCTACACCTTTTTACTCAATGTTATCCTTTTGGTTTGCTACAGTTCAGTGTTGTGCCAAGCTGATGGTCATTCGAATGGAAATCAAGAGCGGCTGGCAAGCTTGGCTTGCCTTTCCGATTGGTTTCATACAACTGCTTTAACACTGACTGAATAGTTGTTGGTTTTGGGTTGAATTCAGGCACAAGTGACCTCTTGTGTTTAAAACAGTTATTGCACTAAACCTAAAGGATGGTTCAGATGCCTGTGCAGCATGGATGTTTGAAACTGAATAGGATCAGTTGACAGGATCCCCAGAAGTTGATGCCGCTTTCAATGGAATTTCCTGTCCTAGAGGAATGCGCTAATTGGAAGTTGCTAAACATGAACAAATACCACAGTCAAGTGTAGCAGCATCTTGCTAACCTTATTTAGCTAGCTAATGTTCATATTTAAAAAAAAAATGTACTACATTTTTTATTTGGGTGAGCACTATGCCACAGATGGACATGCTGGCCTAATTTTTATCTCAAGAATTTAAATTGGGTTACTATAGAAAGATGACTTCTTATTCCTACCTTGTAATGGGCTACAATGACTTTGCCCATGATTATGCACGCTGCAAATGACACTTTATTTTGCGGGTGCCTTTTCAGTATCTGGCTGCATGTTACACCAAGCAGTGTAGTGAAGCAACTTTATTTGTCAAAACCGTTCATTTGGGGGATCGGGTTTGCTTTGAAATCATGCAATTTGACCATTTTTAAGAATTGGTATCAACCTAAATTTGGCCATGTGGACACGGTGTAACTGTTTATTAAATCAGCAATGTCATAGCAGTTTAAAAAAAAACGGCTGAAATGTTTTGTATATCATAGGAAAAGACAACATTCACATGGCTGTGCACAAAATGGGGGGTAGTTCAGATTTGTCACTTGAGCTGCAACTATATCGTTGTGCAAAATCCTTACCATCGTCTGTCAGCTCAAGTGATTTGTACTGGTGTGGGTGTTTCTCTTAATGTAACGTCTTCAGATTTCACAAATTCCTTTTTGCTAATATCTGGCAGTTAAACCGTAAAGGATAAACCTCCCAAAGATGCAAATTAAAAAAGTAGGCCTAAACTGTCAATGCGTAGGTTACTTTGTATAGTAGAGCTGCGCCCTTCACAGAAGTCCTCCATGTGACTCCGATGCCGTGGGTGTGGAATTTATTTTGTGACCAATTTTTCTCCAACAGCGGAAGAATTGCTCTGGCGCATTGCATGAAATTCTTGTTTAAAATGAAGTACTTGTGTTGCAAAATATGATTGCCTTGTTGATGATACCGACTGTCTATTCGGCAACTTTGGTTAAACCACGATCAATATTCTGGTCAGACTACAGGCGACCTTTCTGGATCATTTAGAATTTTAAGAACCATTTAGAGGGACATCTCACCTCATGTCAAACATGTATATTCTATTCCATTGACATCTGTCATTTAACAAGCCATTGCAGTAGACCAAAATAAATATTGTTGACGGAAAGCCCAATTTCTGTTCTTTAAAATAAAATAAAAACGTAAGATTTGGGGTGCCGAGGAAGCGGTTTTAAAGTTACCGTCTCCCGACTTAAACTCTAGACGGTAGAAATCTATTAAATTGATAGTCAACTTATTAACTTTACATCGTATCCTCCTTGCAGCTGCAAAAACCCCAGCCTTACGATTCAGTACTATACAAGTTGGTTTAATTGAATTACTAGCTAACTAAATAACACAGGCTAAACACACAGGTGACACAATGACAGCTTGTTACAAGGTTTCTCTTCACACCCCCACCGTTCTGTAAGGGACGCTTATCATTGATACATTTTTGAACACGCGAACCGGCACCAGCTTGGAGTACAGGCATGAATGTATTTGTGGAAAGGTAGGTGGTTGGTCTTCTCTCTGATTGGCTACATGAGGTCAATGTTGTTGGTTGTCCGTGGCTCCAATGACTAGTCTTGAACAGAACTACAGGATGGATTTTCCTTTCACACGTTCTGGAAGATAGGGCTAATCAACCCTGTCGCTGATTCCTCAGTGGGTGATGAGTAGGATGGTTTGGATGTGGTAGCAGAATGGTCTTTAAGTAAATTTTCTAGGTTAGGAAAGTTCCAAACGTCTAGCTTGCGCCTCACGGTTTCTGGTCTAATGTTACTTTCTGTTACCATTCCTTTTATGCACTCAGAGATTAGCTATAGAAAATGAATGTCATATTGGTTTTTATTTTGTGATTTTTACTAGAAACGTGCTTACTCTACAGGTAGGACGTCTCTAGCCTTTACATTGTATATGAAATATGTTTTTTCAAGACAAAGGTGATTGTTGGGTAAAGCCTGTTAGCAAAAACATTCCTTTAGTTCATACTGGAAGGGGAGAAAGAACCCACTTCTGCTGTAAATTGATCTGATCCTCACAGGACAGTCATGACACCACCTCACAGACTTTGTACACAAGGCGGTTGGGGTTTGCAGCGTTTTCTTGTTCATAACTTAGTCCCTCTCTCTACACTGCAGCTGTGAGAACCCCGAGGATCCATACCGTGTGGTCTTCCACCCGGTAGAAGTTGACGCCAGGGTCCAATTCCCCTCTCACGTCAAACGCTTTGAGGTCCTATATGTTTTCCTCGCCGAGGATGCGGTTGAGCAGAGTGGCCAGGTAACAAAGTTCACCCAACAATCTTTATTCTTTAATTTTGTGTGAGTGGCAATCATCCCTTTAAAAGAATTTTAACAAAAAAACTGACACCATCAATCTTTGATTCCTAGGTCTTTGTCCATTGTGATGTGGTCCATCTGTGATGCCAGTAGTCCCACTGGCGGCCCCTTAGTGGACAATGTTGTGAATCAGGAACAACCCTGAAAAGAGGTAGGTCTTGTTTTATGCTTTTCAGACCCTGGCAGACCATAACTGAACTAATAGGTTCGCTCTCTCTCTCTCTCAAA